>NW_027187296.1:2338433-2468629 GCF_028583685.1 Petaurus breviceps papuanus | reverse complement strand
CCTTCCTTCCTTCCTTCCTTCCTTCCTTCCTTCCTTCCTTCCTTTCTCTCTCTCTTTCTTTCTTTCTTTCTCTCTCTCTCTTTCTTTCTCTCTCTCTCTCTCTTTCTTTCTCTCTCTCTTTCTCTCTCTCTTTCTTTCTTTCTTTCTTTCTTTCTTTCTTTCTTTCTTTCTTTCTTTCTTTCTTTCTTTCTTTCTTTCTTTCTTTCTTTCTTTCTTTCTTTCTTTCTTTCTTTCTTTCTTTCTTTCTTCTCTTCCATCTTTGTTACTTCTTTTGCTTGGCAAGGCAGTTGAGAAAGCTAGCAAGGGTGAAGAGGCAATTTGAGGTCCAAGGTACCAAACAGAAGGTGCCATGGAGCAAAAGGTTAAATTCCCTCTCTAGCCATTTATATAAGAAATTGGAACTGACAGCAGGAGTCCAATGCTTTCTCTCTGATAAGATAAAGAGATATTTAAGAGATTTTGACATTGCCTGAAGCTTTACAAGGCCCCCAAGCAGGTGCAACCAACTAATCCGAGGGAGTCTGTGACAGTAAAATGATTTGATGTGAAGCCAAGATATTTTGAAGCCCAGGGCAGTGATAGCAGTGCATTTACTCTGGAAGCCTTCTGATTCTAATGAAAAATTTAGGAGAGTAAAAATTTCCTACCTTACCCTGGTAGAGAAAACTAGAGTTAAGCAGTGATTAGTAGTTGAAGTATGGTCAAAAAAAGTACCAGTCTGTACTTAGATATTTGTAGTTTCAAGCTTTTCTATATTTTTATCTTTTAAAAAATATGCAATCGGGGTGGCCAGGTAGCACAGCAAGTAAGAGCACCGGCCCTAGTGTCGGGATGACCTGGGGAATCGAATCCGGGCTTAGACACTTAGCACCCACCCAGAAACACCTGGCCGTGTAACCTTGAGCAAGTTACTTAACCCCAATTGCTTTAAAAAAAAAAAAACTATGCAATCAGAAACACCTGGCTGTGTAACCTTGAGCAAGTTACTTAACCCCAATTGCTTTAAAAAAAATGCAATGTGAACATTTATTGTTAATGACTTCTGTTCTTACTTTGAGTTTTATTTTATTTTCAAAGCATAAATGAAGTGGAACCCTATTTTGATCTCATCTTGCTCCTACATTTATACACCTAAGGTGAACATATCCTTTGGGTCTATGGCCCCATCCCTTAAAAACTGTGAAACTAATTTAGTATTTTAGTTCCCAGACTTTTAGGTATACTGCTTAGAAAAATAGTTGGATTTTAAAAAATTTGTTATTGCTTTCCCAAACCTACTACATAATATAAATTAATATAAAGTAATATAAAGAGAGGTAATATAAAAATATAAAAAAAACCCACTATTACTTTAGTATAAATTAATTTATCAGGTTGACTTTAATCACTAATCAGGGACTTACAGAAATGGGACACATAAGAAGTCATGTTTTAATGAGGAGGTTTTAAAAGTATGTTGTAGAATACATTACCATGTAAGGAGGGAAGAGCCAGATGGAATCTAGAGTAGGAGACCCTGAATTGTAGGCTGGAAAAGAGAGTGTTGAATGAAGCTAAAGGAAGTAGTAAGAAGAAGTTTAGAGTCAAAGACAAAAATTTTAATTTAGACTAATTTGCCTATATTGGTTGTACCTATAGATGGACAATGTCATAATCTACCCTAAATCTAACCCATTGTTTCCACCCCTGATTTAGTATTAACTATGGCTTGTTGTGAACTTTTATAAGGTTCACTGACTTAATAAAAATGAATATTATTAAAGGGTATTCACATTTAGAGGATGCATGAAATGGTGGGCAGAGAGTTAACCTAGGTAGGAGTCAGGAAGACTTGGGTACAAACCCCAAGCCTGACACATACTGGGGGCAAGTCACTTAGCTACTCAGTGCCAGACAATTACCTAAGACTATAAGTTGCAAAAACAGTTGTCTCTCTGCATTGGTAGGGAACATTTCTTCCCTAGGAGTTCCCTGTGCCATTGAATTCACAAGTGTGGACAGAATAAAGTATATAACATACAGTGTGAAAGTTTCATTATCCACCATGCTGAAAAAATGAAGTATCATTAAGTATGGTTTTTCCTGATATTTTCATTTCCTGTTCTTCCTAATGGGAAAAAATCTAATTACTGAATCATTAATATTATTGCCTATAAGGGGGACATAGTAACTCAATTAATGTTCTTATAGGTACTTATTTTAAATTACCTCTTAACCTTTTGGAAGGATATGGTAATTTCAACAATTAATTGCTTTTTGCCTCCTAATTTTAGCTCACTAAATTGACTGATATTTCTTTGGAAATATCCACTTGTATACAAAATCCTATAAAATAAATTAAGCATATGATATTTCTACATCCTATTTGCTTTAAAAAGATGAGCAAAGTGCTGGCATCAGTACAGAGTTCATAAATAAATTTTATATACTACAAAAGGTTGAAGTTTGTGTTATACATTAAATGAGGTACATTAATTCAAGTACTTTGAAAAACCTATCTCCATATTTAAATTCATAATTGCAGATTTTTGCCAAGCATGGTGGCATGTTAGGCATTTCATACATGGGTTCTAATATTGATAATGATTTCCTGTCAGAGGTACATGTTTTCTAGAATTATTACTAATAATAGGCCTATCTGACTTCCCACAAAATGGAATGCTGCTCTAGGTTACTTGGCACAGAAAAGTCACCATTATTATCACAAGAAAGGGAAAATTTCTCCTCAAACATAGTCACTCTACACAGGTGCTTCCTGGGCCATAGAATCTTAGAAATGGACTTTAGAAAGGCACATGGTCAGCAGTGCAAGCAACTCATTATTTTTATGGTCATGGTGGCCTGTCCTTAGGCTGACACTTCTGCTTTCACATTCTACTTTGTGGTACTGAAGAGCTATAGCTTATCTCTTTCTATGTGTCTCTCTCTGTGTCTCTGTCTCTGTCTCTTTTTCTCTCTCTCTCTCTTACACACATACACCACACACACATACACACACACACACACACAGCTTCTCTTTTCTTTCTGTTCTCTCAAGCTCTAGACCCTCATCTCAAACTTCATACAAGACATCTTCACTGAATTGTACCATTGGAAATGAAAACTCTGCATGAGCTAAATCTAACATCATGTGCTTTGTAAAACTGCTCATCCTTCTGTCAGTGGCATTACCATTTCCCTGGTATGATAATTACATTCAGAATTGCCAGGAACAGAGATTGCTTTATACTCCTTCAATCTAACCATGGGGTTTGTTGACAGGATCTTAGGTTCTTAGATCGAGAAATTGAAAGTATCTCAGAAGCCATTTAATCCAAACCACACATTTATAGATGAGAAAAACTGATGTCCAGGGATTTTAAGAAATTTGTCCAATGTCACTTGAGTCTTAAGTGTCAGTGGTAAGATTTGAATTCAGATTCTTTGAATCCACTGTATCATTCTGCCTCACTATTACACTTACCAATTTAGTGGGCTCGCTATGCGCTAACTCATATAAAAAGTATATAAGATTTGTACACCCACCTTTAGGGTGGGTCATCCTGGATTTTGCCTGCTTCAGTGAAATGAAGCTACTTGGGTAACTGCGATCCAGGCAATCAGTTATATCCAAGTAATGTAACAGTTTTAAATGGTCCTCTGATTTAAGAGTTTTTTGAATGCATTGATCACAATTAAGTTAGCTAATTCTCAATGCAGATATCGGAAGATCAGAACCTCACATAAAGATGAGGGATGCTTCCCACTCTGTCCCCTCTCAACCCATCTTTTGTATCACTGCAAGATTAATCTTTTATGCTTTTGTTGGAGAATTTCATGTTTGGTTCAAAAGTCTTCAAAATGTCCCCAATGTTCAATAAAAGTTATTAAAAAAATAAAAGTTAAAGATCTTTAGTATAGCATTCAGGGCCTTCTAAAATTGCCATGATTCACTAACATCTCATGTTTTCCAGCCTTTGTGTCACTATACATATCATTCTTCATATTTGCAATCCTCTTTTTCTATTGAAATGCATATTTTATGATTTAACTCAGATACCATTACTTCCAAAAAGTAAGTCTTCCTTGATTTCTGCCTATCAGTAAAGATTTTTTTTTCTCTTTTAACCCTTGTATAACAACTTGTTTTTAGCCTTTGGGATGTGTGTGTCCTTGTTGGTCATGTATTATTTAATATTACAATTAATTATGTAGATGGAATATCTCCATATTAGATTGTATGCTTTATGGGGTAAGAGATAGTTTTATCTTTGTATTTCTCATAGGGCTATCACAGTGCTTTGAAAATAGGTGTTTAATAAGTACATAATATGTCTCCAATGTACCTACCCAGTCTCATCTCATACTATATGCCCTCCCAATCAAATTGTATTATTTTCCAACACTTGATCTCATCTTACTCTTTTCCATCTTCATGAATTTGTTCACTCCATTCTAGCACTTAGCATTGTGTCTAGGAATAATAGTTGCCTAATAAATGTTTACTGACTGACTGACTCGATCCCTCATGTCTAAAATAAATTTCCTTCCACCCTTCAATTCTCTCTTTGTCCAAGATCCAACTTAGACTTCAACAGCAGATGGCATAAAACCCCATGAAACTTCCTGATTTCCCAGTCAAAAAAAAATCTCTTCCTCCTCATGTATCATAGCTCTTTATCTGGATGTTTACTTTTTCTTCATACCATAATTATTCATTAACTTGTTCTTCCTCCTTGTAGGTGACAAACAACTTGAGAATAGGGAATCTATCTTACCTATTATTGTATCCCCACTATCTAACTGAGTACCTTACTTATGATACTGAACAATCCACATTTTTTTAAAAGGAAATATTGTCTTACTAGATTTTTTGGCCTCCTTGTCTTCTGTTTGTGGCTCCATGAGATATAATCTATGAGAGGGTCCATCTGTTATTGTTCATCATTCTTCTTATGTGGTCTGTCCACAGTCTCTGTGTAGGACATGCTGCTGCCAATCAAAAATATAACTAGCAATATTTGCATCTAGGGAAACATAAACTACACATAGGACAAGTATCACAAAACATGCTTCTTTTCTGGGGGAAGCAGGACGGTACTTAAGCAATGCCATCTTTCACAGGAACCTGCTATTGTGAATGAACATTTTGATTGTTTATACCATTATGGGTAGAATTAAGAAGTCAAATATCTTCATCTTTATCTCAACCAGTGTTCTGTAAATGCGGTTGAAAATAAGTCATACAACCTTTTGTATTCTAGTACAATCTCTGCTCACAGTTATTTTGCTGGAATGGATGAAAGAGGATCCACCATATTTTTGTTTTCAAGTTATCTAAGTGAAATACATTGTACCTAGTGGACAATTTTCATATCACATATTTCGTTTTAACTAGGTCAATATCTAGTCACATTCCTTCTGCAACTTTTTGTGCATCTATAGGACAGAATCTGTGTTAAACCACAGACTTGAAGGAAGGCAGGGAAGCCAGGAGGTTGAGAGGAATAAAAGAATTCTAGACAAGAGGGACAGAGAGAAAATGCTTGGTGTCAGGAGATGGAGTGTGGTGTGTAAGGAATGAGGTGCATCATGGGAGGAATAGCAAGGATGCCAGTGAGAGTAGATAGCAAAGTCCATGGAGAGGAGTGAGGTATAAGGAAACTGGAGCAGTAGGAAGGAGCCAGATAATCAAGGGCCATTAAAAGCCAAAGAGAAGAATTTATATTTGATCCTGGAAGTGATAGGGAGCCACTGGAGTTTAGCGAAAGTCATAGAATATTACTATATCATCAGAAATGAGGAGTATGAAGAATTTAGAGAAACATAGTAACATTTATATTAACTTAAACAGAATGAAGTGAACAGAACAAAAAAAGTGCTCCATGTTAATAGAACAACAGCAAAAAATGAAAGTGAACACTATAATTATAATCACAAAATTTGGTCTGGCAAAAGTGAAAAATTCACATACCTTCCTTCTTTGCAGATATGTGTGACTATGAGTATGAAATAATGCATATACTGTAAGACAATCTGTGTTTTGGTTGTTTTTGTGAGATTGCTTTTTTATAGTTCCTTTAAAATTTTTATTACAAAGCATGCCTAGTTGGGTAGGGGGGAGAAAGAAATATATTTGGAAATGAATGTGATATAAAAACAAAAGGCATCAATAAAAGTAACATAAAAAGGTAAAAATAAAAACTCCCACATTTAAAAAAAGCTTAAGAATTTGTAAAAGGAGAGTTATGGAGTGATTTGCCAGGGTTGTCACAATCATCTTTTTCTTCCCCAGAAATTGGACAGTTCTCAATGTTTTCTCTATCTACAAGGTTTGACTACTTATAAAGTAAAATATGAACTCTATGAGTACATTATGGAATACTGGATAGATTATAGAAAAGAATAAATTAATTAAATATCCTCAGTGAATAAAGCAAAAAGCAACTACACAGTATCTGCTGTCAAGTAACTATGGAGTCCAACATGAGTTTCTAGCAATTTTCACCTACTTACTACTCTTTTCCCTGATAGTGTTTCTCCTATTTTTTTCTTTTAATAAATGTCACTAGTATATAATAGCTGACATTTTATAGAGTTTTAAAGTTTAAAAAGCACTTTATACTCTTAATTGTGTTTTTTAAAGCTATCTTATTTATAATTTTATTATGACAAAAATGAAAAAAAAAGGAAGGGGTATGCCAGGAACAAACAAGATTCACCACTGAACTGAGTTGAAATTGTAGCAGTCTCATATTTGGAAATCAAGGAGAATATAATTGTGATTCAAAACAGCTAAATATACAGGTTCAAAATATGAATTTTATATATTTTTAATCTGTCATATTCTCTCCAAAACCCATTCGGCTTCATCATCCAACAGAGTATATATAATAAAATAAAAATGTGCAAAACTACTAATGTCACAGAACAGTTAGCCATCTATATAGGCAGGCCTCACACACTGGACTTCAGAGTTAGGGAGGACAATTGTCTGCATAAGTTATATCTTTTGCTCATATTGTGTGGTCAGTTCTTGGTCCTTGAGGAGCAAGATCAAGTATGAAAACAAATTCTAAATTAAAGTCCTCAGTGAATTTTCTAGAAATTCAAAGGAAAGTTTTCTCAATGTTATAGTTACTTTTGGCTGAAATGTTCTAGAAATTCTTCTTCCTATGGAAGACAATGGATTTCATCTTGATTTTTTTGTCCTTATTATCTACTTTGCTACCTTATAGCACTATAGGGATGTTCACATACAGTCATATTATACCTCTATGTCAGGTGCATTCTTGTAAGCAACTTTCTTTCTTTTTTTTTTTAAAGCAATTGGGGTTAAGTAACTTGCTCAAGGTTATACTAGCAGTTATTTTGTGTGGGTGCCAAGTATCTGAGGCTGGAACTGATCCTGGGTCTCCTGATGCCGGGGCCGGCGCTCTTAATCACTGTGCCACTTGGCCGCCCTTGTAAGCAACTTTCAATATTACATCAAATATTGTAATGTCACATGGAACTTAAATGTAATAATCATCTCTTAGAGCATCAAATTTCCCTTGGCTAGTTGTATACTATATGTTAAATTTAACAGGACCTCTTAGTATGGAACCCAAGAGGATGGATCTCAGCACCCAAAGTGGCCATGTACTTCTCACATTCACCAAATGGTGTTTTACAAATGAAAATTTCCCCCATATTTCTATCACTAATTAATATAAGTTTGAGCTTTACTTAGGGTTCTTCATTGGTGGTCAACATGGTGATTATTCCAGAATGAATGAATGAGTAAAATAGTATTTATTTAGATTTTACTAAGCACAAAGCACTGTGTGAAGTGCTGGGGATACACACAGAAAACCAAAACAGTCTTTGCCCTCAAGGAGCTCACATTCTAATGGGGAGTAATAACATATGTAATAGTTTTCAGTTACAAGTCAAATGGGACCCATAGGCCTTGGGTGCAATAGTAAAGCAGAAGGCCATGCATTTTTTTAAAGAAGTCATTTCTACTAATAGTCATATTTGTTTCTCATGTTGAAGCTCTTGACTTTGTCAAGTGGCAAGGACTTTGGTTGTGCCAACTTTATTTTCCAGTTTTCAGTAGCTGCAATTATGGAGGACAGTGGGGCTGAAGCACTCACAAAAGCAGTTTCCAGGATGTTGGCTGTGGGGGCTGGGTTAGAAGCAGGACCAGTAATTTGGGAGGCACTTCCACAGAAATATCTCTGTCTCCACCTGACAGAATGCTTTATATTATCTTATTTACATATCTTTGCATATTTTATTTTGCATAACAATCTTGTGAGGGAAGTTATCCTTCATACTAGACCTGTAATTTAATTACTACAGGGAATTTCCCTTGAAGAAATTCTGTTTACCAATGTGAGACAATCAACAGTTTGTAATTTATAGTCTTAAAGAGTTGCCAATGGCACTTAAGTGATTTATTCAGGGGTCACATAGACAATAAGAGTAAAAGATGGGATGTGGACCTAGTTGTGATACCAAGGCTAGCTCTTTAGTTAATATAGAACAGTGTCTTATAACAAGTACTTAACATAATATGTATTCTTAATTTATTATTCCTATTTTACAATCAGGAAACTGAGTTTCAAAAAGATTAAATAACTCTCCCATAGTCATACAGATAATACTTGTTGGAACAAGAATTTGAAATCAGGTTCTCTAATTTTAGGCAAAGTACTTTTGACTACAACACTCTATTAGGTTCCAATTTGCTTCAGTGTAATTGCAAATAGATTAGTCATAAACTAAAAACTAAAAAAAATAACATAAAAAATTATAACTCCAAGGGCCAACTATCCATAAAGAATGAAGTTATTTGTCACTTATGAATATCTTCAAACTGCTGGTCAGAGGCATACACTTTCTTATAACCCATCCTTACAAGAAATACCTCAGATGTCTGGGTCCCAAACAACTCGGATCTTATTATTCCTTTGCTTTGTTCTTCATATAGATATGGAAAAAAAAGATTCCATGTTTTAATAGTTCAAAATAAAATCAGTGAATGTCCAATCATTAATGCCTTGTTAATAAGTGTTGCTGTGAATATCTTTGAATATCTCATTAATGTTAATTTGTAGCTACATACCCACAGGAATTTCTAACAACTAAGCAATATGATGGCAAGTCAAATATTGATTAACCGAGCCAAAAATCTTCCTTCATGAAAGAACTGGCTTTAACCATCAGTATTCCATGTTACAATCTTTCCAGGATGCTTAAAATCAACATTAGAATCCAACAGAATTTAGAAATGACTACTGATGTCTTCTTTTCTTTTCCATTGACATAGTTATTGATTAATTTTTCGGTTTCTTAACAAGCAGACATTTTCCATCATAATGATTTTCTTTTATGCTATAAGGATGACAGTGAGTTTCACAATAAAATCCTTACCTAAAGGCATTATCTGGTTAAAATCAATATTATCATAAAGAATGATTTATTGAATAATTTGGGAGTTCATGGCCACTACAATCTTTGGAGAGATACTGTCCATTGTACAGAGAAATGAATCAAAGTGAGCAGGGTAGGCAGCTTACATTTTTTTTTTCCAGTAGTAGTAGTTGGTTTGCAAGAGTTAGTAAATAGTCAAGTTCCTTACCAGTTCAATTCAGTTTAATTCCAGAAATATCTATGAAATATCTTCTTCATTTATTGCACCGTGCTAGGTGCATGGTAGATAAAACATGGTCCCTATCCTTAAAAGTTTATAACATAATAGAAGAATGTATGTGTGTGTATATGTATATATACACACATATATGTATACACTTATATGTACATATATACATACACACAAATAAGTATAATGCAAAGCAATTCATGGTCAATGAATAAGAGAGGTAGAACCTTAGGTCTCTTATGTGGGATCTATGTTAAAAACAAAGTCATTTCCTTTTAGGGGAACCAGGGAAGGCTTCTAGGAAGAGGTGGCATTTGAATTGGGCTTTAAAAGATAATCACAAATTCAACAGGTGAAGGGAACGAAAAGCAGGCATTGCAGTCATAGGAAATAGCCTAAGCAATGGCTGAGTAGTGCATTGGAAAAAAACCAAAGGCTTTGGGTTCACAACTTTTCTGGCAGTCTTTTAAACAGTGGTTTGAAGGGAGGAGAGAGCTATTACTCATAATCTGTTGGCTCACATTGAGGTTGGACAAGACTCTCACATTTAAAATAGCAAAGATGAAATTAATTGCAGAGAAACCAAGCTATGATTTTTGCCTGGAGAAAGTGTGACAAAAATCACCAGTCTCTTTTAACTAGCCTTGCCCTTTTAATTTATAAATAACAGAGGAAATCTCAACTGGATCCTTACTGTTATAAACCAATCCTTTTACTCTTCCTTGATTAATGATTTAATCCTCTTCCAATTGCATCTCTTCCCAAATTTCTTTTCCTCCCATGTCATTTACTCTCTCTCTGATTCTGTCTCTCTCTGATGAAGACCGTGCTTAGTACTTCATTATAAAAAATGGAGGCCAGCCTTCATGACCTTCTTCTCCTCTCCATTATCACAATTCAAATCTCAGTACCATCCCTCATTCTCTTCTGCTATCTCTGATAAAAAGAAATAGTACTTCTTGCTAAGGTGAATCCATCTACTTGTCCTCTCAA
Source organism: Petaurus breviceps papuanus (assembly GCF_028583685.1). Classification (NCBI taxonomy): domain Eukaryota; kingdom Metazoa; phylum Chordata; class Mammalia; order Diprotodontia; family Petauridae; genus Petaurus; species Petaurus breviceps. The sequence continues at coordinate 2,458,008 of NW_027187296.1, read as the reverse complement.
ACCGACCCTCTTCATCTCCCCTACAAACTTGTTCCTTCAATCTCCCTCTCTCTATCCCTAATTTTCAACCTCTCTTTATTCACTTCCTCCTTCCCTACTGCCTATACACATACCCAGATCTCACCCAAGGTTAAGAAAACCTTTACTGGACTATACCATACTCTCAAAGCATTACCCCCAAAGTTCTCCCTTTCACAGCCAAAATTCCTAGGAAAAGTTATTTACACTCCCTTCTTTCACTGTTACCTCCCACTTGTTTCTCAAACCCTAGTAATACTGTTTCCAAGGCAGTGCAATTTCTTTTTTTATTGTAGATTCAGATTATCTTTTCTCAGACCTCATCCTTAATGACTCTGCAGTACTTGACATTCTTGGTATCTCCTCTTTTTGAATACTCTCTTCCTGGGTCAAGCTCTCTGCTGGGATCCCAGGGCTGGTGATCTTAGAGTTCTGAATTTGTCTTTCCTCATAGTACCTAGTTTGTCCTCAGAATGTCTCTCAACTCTCAATGCATCAGCCACTGTGACTCCAGGATGCTTCTAGCTATGTTGATGGGAACCCAGATCTTCAAATCCTTTCATAGTTCGCAAGCTTGTAACAGGCCAATGGTAGGGGACAGAAGGGGATGTGAGGGGGAAATCTGTAAAATGGGGATAATAGCCCCTACCTCCCGGGATTTTGTGAAGATCAAATGAAATGATATTTGCAAACCACTTAGCACAACTCCTGGCACATAATAGGTATATATATTTGTTAGATATTAATAATAATAAATCCAAAAAAATGTTTCCATGACCAAAGATCCAATCTATCAGACTTTCTGATTCTGTTTCAAAAGAAAATTTAAGATTCGTGTGAACTGGAAGGTTGACTTTTGTTGATAATAAATTACATGCTAAGACATAATAAAAACAATGCTAGAAGGAAAAGATTAGTTGGCATGCTCAGAATATCAGAAACTAAGGGCCTTAGCATAACATGGCATCGAGCCAAAGTGTTTACTGAGGTGGAAGAAGGGAACCAGGATAGCTGACATGATGCGGTGGAAGGCCTTCCTTGAGAAAGGTCAGCTGGGGTAAGGAAAGACAAAGAGTGGTAATCTTAGCAATAGTGAAGAATAGTGAATAGTCAAGGCAAGGGATTGAGACACATCCCTTTGTTGGAATATAAATAATGAAAACATTACTTTGTGTATGGGTGAGAACAGGTGAGCAAGTCAGCCCAGAGAATAAGTAGGTGTCCATATATCCTGTATAAAATGTGTGAGGTGCCACAGTGAGTGGTCAGTCAGGAAAGAAGAAACAGAAATATGTCTGTTATACTCCAGAAAATATACAAATGTTGAAATATAAATAGGACAATCCATTTGGTACATCAACGCTATAGCACAAAACCTGAAAGGAGATAGGAGATAATACACAGATTATAGCTAGATTATAAATAGGGAGAAGAGAATAAACATTTATGTGGTACCTATTGTATGCCAGGTCATGTGCTAAGTGCTTTACAAACATCTCATTTGACCCCCACAACCACCCTGGAAGGTTAGTTCTATTGTTATTTCCATTTTACAGTTGAACTTGTGATTTCAGTAGAGGTGAGGAGGCCCTCTCTACCAAAGTAAGGTTGTACCTTCTTAGCAGTTTATAGTCTTAAAGAATTGCCTAGAGCACTGAGAGGGTGACTCCCTTAGGGTTACATAACCAGTGTGTCAGGGGTGGGACTTGAACTCAGGCCTTTTTGGCCAGCTCTTCTCCATTCTGCGCCTCTTCTATCAATGTTGGAATTAAGTGAAGTAACAGAAATAAAGGACTGTCCGTTGGTTGCAATGCCCAGATATATGCTATAAGCTGCTAATTTGTCAGATAGATAATGGATGTGGAGAGGGAATCCTACCAACGTAGGAGAAGAACTATCTGATCCCATAGACAGGTGGCAGCAACACTGGTGAGTCACAGATTGAGTTAGAATCCCAGACAGGATACACGAAAATGTCTGGATACAAAGCTTTTGCTTACTGTAAAATACACAATACTTGCAAACAATAAAGGAAGGGGTATTTATAGACCACCATGGTGATCGATGAAAAATATATCTCATGCAGTAACTCCAAAGAGACTAGTTTAGTAAGTGGCAAACTGTACTTTGGTGATCATATAAAACTCTAGAATAATGAAGAAGTAACCCTATCCACCTCCAACCTAGGAAACAAATTAAAACGCAGCAGAACATGACAGCACAACCTACGCTAGGGAAGACAGTTAATACTTAACATTCATATGGCTTACTATGTGATAGGCACCATGCTAAGCACTTTGCCATTATTATCTCATTTGATCCTCCCAAGAACCCTGGGATGTGGGTCCTATTATTTTACACAAGGGGAAATTGAGGCAGAGGTTAAGTGACTTGCCCAAGGTCACACAGCTAGTTTGTGGCTAGATTTGAACTCAGGTTCATCCTGACTCCAGGCCCAAGTGTGCCACCTAGCTGCTTCATAATATCACATCTCAGAAGATTAACCTTGCCAAAAAAGAGTAACCCAGCTGCCATTTTATGTTGCTAAGGTGAAAGACTTCAAGCATAATCATTATGAATCATTTTTCAACTTCCAAGCTAGGTAGGAAATCATCAAAAAGAAAAGTACAGGGAAGAAGGAGATAAAATCCGTCTGTCCAAATGGAGCTTAAATATTTGGAAAATTGTAAGCTGAACCAAAAACAAAACGAAACCAAGAATGGGCACAAAGAGAAATTTAAAGTAAGATATGATGCAGAAGGAGAAATACACTGGTAGCTGGATGGTGCAGTGGATAGGGCACTGGACCTGGAGACAGGAAGACCTGAATTCAAAACTGGGATTAGGCACCTGCTTGTGTGACTTTGGGCAAGTCATTTAACCTCTGTCTGCCTCAGTTTGCTCAACTGTAACATGAAGGTAATAAAATCTCCTACGCGACATCATCCTATCGGCGCAGTTTCCTCCCTTTACAGCGTTGCCTCTAAGACCCAGGAGAAGAATCCTTCAGAGAACCTGTCCTCAACACCCGGAACATGCGCAAAGCCACCCATCACTGTCGCGCATGCGCGGCAGCTCCAGTTCCTGAAGCCGTTCCCCAGTCCCTAAGCGCTGAGGTGGCTGTCGCCGGGAGCAGGGTCGCCGAGATGGCTGAGAGCAGCAGTACCGGGGAGGTGTCCGCTTTGCCGGTCTCTGGGACCAGAAGCTTCGGCAGTGGGGTCGTCGGGTCTTTGGCTCAGAATAACCCGCTGTCTCGGAAGCTGCACAAGATCCTGGAGACGAGGCTGGATAATGACAAGGTAACCGGAGCCCCCTAGGGGAGGGAAGCCCGCGGGGGCGGGGCAAGACGGGGCGGGTGCAGATCGGAGGGGAGGAGGAGGGCGAGGGGAAGGGAGGGATGGCCTGGAGGAGAGGCAGAACCTAGCTGGGGCCTGGTCCTGATGGAAGCCTAACCCGCACCTGCCCTGACCGTGACTGTCACAGTAACCACGACTGTCACTCCCACCTCGATCTGGAGCCAAGCCCCTGCGAGCTTGGTGGCCCGCTGGCCTGGCCATTCATTCACGGTCCAGGCCCTTCGGGGGGCGGGGCGAGGAGTGGGGCCTGAGCTAAGCTCCCTCTCACTCCTCTCTCTTCTCTTTTCTTCTTCTCGCCTCCCTCCTCCTCCCCCACCCCCTCCTTCTCCTTGCCACAGAATTAGAAGGGATTGCTGATATGTTTAACAAACATCAGTGTCCCAAAATATTTCAGCAGGCTAGAATCATGGGCCCAAGCTACTAAGGTGGGATTTAACCTGACTTTAAGGGAAAGATAGTAATCCTACCTATTTCCAAAATATTTTAATTAGCTCGTTGCTTTATACTACAATGTTAACATTAATCACACCTGTCTGGATAATGTCAACTTTAACTTGGATTATAATAGTGAGAATTAACATTTATGTAGGACCTCAAGGTTTACAAAGCAGTTTGCATACGTTTTCTCATTTGATGCATAGATGTGACTAGCCCTTCCCTCTAATCAAAGAAGTATTTCTCAATTTCTTCTCTTATAAACACTACTAGAATCAATTCGCCAATCAATCAATCCAGTCACTGGAAGCACCTTCACTCATTCCCCTCAGCTCACTGCTTGAGGCAGGGAAGTTGGAATACCTCTTGGTTTGTATTAATGATTCCAGGTTCTCTCTTGGAGATGGGGGTGTTTCCATCACTCACTAACATCTTCAGCTTCCTTTCAAACATCTTGAACTTGATGTCCAGGAGACATCATAAACTCATATCTAAAACAGAATTCATCATCTTTTCCCCTAACCCATCCCCCACCCCCCAACTTCCATTATTACTTTTGAGGGAAACACTATCCTCCCAAGCTTTCAGGTTTACAGCCTAGAAGTAATCCTGGATTCCTCACTCTCTTTCATTTTTGAATCTAATCTATTGCCAAGATCTGTTGATTTTACATTTGCAATATTATTAGAATACACATCTCTTTCTCTCCTCTGACATTGCCAGCCCTTTAGGGCAGACCCTAATCATCTCTTGCCAGGATTATTTTAGTAGTCAGCTAGTGGGTATGCTTGTTTCAAGTCTTTCTCCACTCCAATCCATCCTCCATTCAGCCACCAACAAAGTGATTTTCCTAAAGCTCAGGTCTGACCACATTACCCCCATTCAGTCAACTCCAGTGGCATCTTTTCACTTCCAAGATTTAATACAAAAATCTTCTGCTTCATATTCAGTACCCTTGATAACCTGTCTCACTTTTCCAGTCTTCTTGTAACTTATTCTGTACCACATACTTTGATCCAGTAACATTGGCCTCATTATTCTTCCTGTAGCAAGATGCTACATCTCTTTTCTCATGCTGTCCCCCATGCCTGGAATGTTCTTCCTTCTCATCCCCTTGTTTCCTTGGCTTCCTTTAATTTCCAGTTAAGATCTCATTTTCTACCAGAATTCTTTCCTAACCCTTCCTAGTTCTAGTGCCTTCCATCTGTTAATTATTTCCTATTTGTCATATATATACATACATACATATATGTATGTATATATGTGTGTGTGTGTATATATATATATATATATAGCTTCTTTATATTTATATTTGTTTGTTTGTTGTCTCCTCCATTAGACTGTGAGCTTCTTGAAACAGGGGCTCTTTTTGGCCCTTTTTTTGTCCCAAGGACAAAATGTTTATTGATTGATTGAACCTTAATTCTTCTTGTACTGTTTAATAGGGTGGCTGTGAGCAAAGTGCTTTGTAAACTTCAGGGCACTATGGAAATTGGAATTACAGCACATGATGGAGGTTTAAAAATATGGACAGGGAATTTTGGAATTTTCTGGTTCAATTCTTTGGTAATTGAAAATAAATTCAACTTGCCTATCTGTAGGCCTGACTTAGAAAAATGAAGTGTTGAGTTATTCATCTTGTCAAGCATTTATTGAGTAATAGCCATATTTAATTCATACTACTGGGTGCTATAGTATGCTTTTGGGGAAGGCGGTGGCAGAGGAAGATTCGAGTTATGATTTCATTGGTATAATTCCCAGTGAAGAAATTCCACCTGTGAAAGTTGTTGCCTGCTCTGAAACTTATATTTTAAGACAGTTTCTAAAGTACTTCTAGTACTAATTCTCTATTTGAAATCACCTATACTATTTCCCTTCATTGTGGTGTTTAAACACATAAAAATGAGTTATTGTAGTGAGTAATGCCATGCTATGTTAATGAAACTGCAACAACAAATATTATTGTAACTCTTGTAACAAAACAATTTGTTCTCTATGTCAGTGTTTAGTTAGATTTTATTTTTATGGAATTTGTCATTACCTTAGAATATTATTATTTCTCAGGTTTTAAAAATTTGTATAGGGGGATATTTGTGTTTAAAACAGTTATAAATCTAAATAAAGATTTACTTAAAATTTGTTGTTTTATTCAAGATTGTTATCAGACCCAGGATTATTAAAAATATTTTTTCATACTATTCCCTGTTGTAATTCTAAAACTTCAAGTGGAAATATCTCTGGAGTTTCTTGGAAGCTCTGCATAGTATTAAAGGGCATAGAACTGAGATCAGATAGTCCAGTTCTCTGATTTTACAAATGAGGAAACCAGGGTCCAGAGATAGTAAGTGACATGCTTAATTGAGGTTATATATTAGTTAATACAGAGAAGTCAGCAAGAGCATATGACTATAGTGCAAATTAGAATACATTTAAGTGCAAAGTGCCTTGAGTATTCATAGGATCATAAGATTTAGAACTTAGTCAAAAGACAGGTGACCGGGACTCCAAATCATCTTTGATTTCTTTCTGTCCTAATTTAAAAAATCTGCTCAAGTACAGAATTGGAGATCTGAGAGCGAATATGGCAATAAAAAAAGATTATTTTTATTTTAGTATATATTAATAGGGACATAGTGTGAAAAATAAAGGAAGTGATTACATATCAAGCATTGTGTTGAGTTTTCAGTGCCCAAGGAAGAGCTTTGATAAATGAAAGTGTCCAGGTAAGATCAACCACGATTTTGAGGAAACTGGAGTCCATGCCATGTGAAGATTGGTTGAAGGAACCAGGGGTATTCAATCTTGAAAAGAGAAAAATTTATTAGGAATGCAATAGTTGTCTTCAAATATTTGAAAAGTTGTAGTGTGGAAAATGTTAAGTCATTGTCTTCCTGAAATAGGTTAACTTTTTATATTAAATGATTTAATTCATTCACTGATTGGTGAATATTTAAAGGTATTATAATATAGTATATTAAAGATAGTATAATAAAGAACACAGGCATCATTTCATTACATTTTGGCTTGGAATTGGAAAATATTTTTAAATAGGTAGAACTGATTTATTAGAATAAGATTTTGATGTTTATTATCCTTTGTTTAGGATATGCTAGAAGCTCTCAAGTCACTTTCAACCTTCTTTGTGGAAAATAGCTTACGTACCAGAAGAAATTTACGTGGAGATATCGAACGCAGAAGTTTAGCCATCAATGAAGAATTTGTGGGCTTATTCAAGGAAGTAAAGGAGGTATAATATTATGGATTTACCTAAAATATTTACTATTTGCTATCTATTAAAATCTTAAAACTTTCATTTTCTTCGTTGTGTCTGTGACAGAATATATATTTGGATTGTTCTGGTTTCTTGTATACTTAAAGATCTCCACTTTCCATTGTTTCTTAGACTAATTTGGTTCAGGTTTGAGTATGCTTTTCTTGAATGGTTTTTCAGAAAAAAAAAAGTGTCCTGTGATTTAACACACTTCTCCATGAATAGCTATTCTAAGTTGGAGTTGAGTTGTAATTATCTTGACTCTGTATCCTAAATAATATCATAGTAATCTGGAAATACAATTCTATCACACATAAATAGGCTGTTTGTTCAATGTGAGATGAGACCAATTTTTGTTTAATGTTTTATAGAGCAATATTTTGTGACATTATATAAAACATGGCAATATACAAGATTCTTACTCACTAAATTTACAACCCAGGTTAATTGCTATAACACCTTTATGTGGTTTCACTAAAGATAGGGAAATACCTAGTAAAAACTTCAGAAAATGCATTGGTAGCTGTCATAAAAATGAAATCCATCACAGTAATTTCAGTTATAAATAAAGACAGGAGCAGTAACTTGCTTATTTTATGAATTCTTACTTTTGTGTGGAAACTATACAATTTCTTGAGTTTGCCATTAGTGAAACTATAATTTGAACTTGCTTGTTAACCAAAAAAGTAAAATTTAATTTTAAAAAATAACATTTGTAGTTTGAATTATCTTTTCACAATTTTGCTTTATTAAATAAACTGTGGCATTTAAAACATGTTAGGACCAACTTGTTTAGGTAGTTTGCAGTTCTCTATCACTGTTCTTGGATTGCATATTGACCAACTGCTACTATTTGATAAATATTTTGAAATAATAGTAACTGCTCAGTTCAAAGCAACTTCAGGACTTAATTTTATGAGTTAGAATAGCTCTTGCATGTAATAGAATATAAGAAGTAATATCTCTAGAGCTTAGGCTTATGAAATTTTCAATCCAAGAATCATAGCAAAGAGAAAATAAATTTCAATTTTAGAATAGATTATATAACTTCCATTTGTTTACAAGTGTATTGTTTATTCTCAGTAGTTGTATGGTGCATTGTATAAAACTAACAGCTTTTTTACAGATTTACCTGGATGCTTCATTTTTTCCTCTTTCTGCTGGCCTGTTTTCCAGCAAATTTGAATTTCAGAGGTAGAACAGTCTGGTTATAAAGTATTATGAAGAACCTTTTCCTTTTGTTGGAATTCTTTCCTTTGTACCTTGGTGTTTTGTTTAGTTGGGAACTCAAATTCAATAAAAGAAGGAAAAACTGCCATATAGAATTTGTAGGCAGCATTTGTAGAATTATTCAAGGCGGCGAGGTTCGATAGTAGATAAGAGTCCTGGGCCTAGAGTCAAGAAGACCTGAATTCACATTCAGCCTCCATCACTTCTTACTCAGCTGTGTGATCCTGACAAGTCACTGAACCTCTGTTTGCCTCGGTTTCTTCAACAGTAAAATATAGCACCTACCTCTCAGGTTTGTTGTAAGGATCAAGTGAGATAATGATTGCAAAATGCTTAATACCATGGCTGGCACATAGTAAGTGCTATATAAATGTTAACTATTATTATTATTCTTAGTAGTAGGCCCAGATATCCCAAATCATCAGTGTTTGATTTTGACTTTGGAACAAAGCTGTAAGTAAGGGTGACACACTAAATTATTTAACATAAGTTAGTGAGGGCAAAAATCCAAACTTTTCTGCTTCTGTTCATTGTCATAAGTTAGTGGAAAGATTTCTACAATGGAAGGATTTATATGAACCAATACTGAGTGAAGTAATTAAGAATAGGAAGAAAATAGTGACTGAAATATTAACAAAAAACAAAACAATAAAGCACCAAAAAGTGGCTGAACTCTGATTAGTTTCTATGACCATTCTTAGCCCCAGAGAACAAATGATGAAATATTTTCCTCCTAACTTTAGAGAGGTAAGGAAGTGTGAGTGTGGGATGTGTAAATATACTATCATATGCAGTTGTGTTTGATTTTACTTTACTGTATTTCTTCATTCCAAGGGAGGGATCAAGTTTGGGGTTTATTGGGAAATTAATGGCTTAAAAACAGAAGGCATCAGTAAAACTTAAAAAAATAAATATCATTAATAAATGAATGAAAAAGTACTAAGTTAAGTGCTTATTATAGAAAAGCAAGACCCTGCTTGTAAGAAGCATCACATTCTAATGGGAGAAGGAAACACATAGGAGACTTCAACCACAAGGCAAATGGACAGACCTAGGGTTTAGTGGCAAAACAAGAGGTAATACATTTTATTCTAATGTCATTTTTATTGATAAAACCATATGTATTTCTCATATTGAACCATATGACAGTGCCAGGGACCTTGGTGGCAAGAATTTTTGCTTCTTGGTTTTTACTATTTGTTGTTCCCGAGGAAGTAGGAGCTTTTTTTTTTTTCTGAGCAGGAAAAATTATGGAATCATGGATGTAGAGTTGGAAGGGACTTCAAAAACCACCTAGTCCAATTGCCTTATTTTATATGTAAGGAAACTGATATTCAGGGTGGTTCATTGATTTGCCCCAGGTCATAAATGTAATGTCAGAGATGAAATTTGAACTCTGTTACTCTGACTCCAGACCCATGCCTTTTTCCTCTGTACTAAGATTTTATTCTATTACTTAGGGCAAAACATTTTTTAAATGATACAAATATAGCCAAACATAGGTATCAGAAATTTTGAAAGTCTGTTTTGATATCTAGTAGACTTTTCAAGAGAAAGGAAGTATACATTTCCTTGGCAGTATGTGGTAATGAAAAAAGTTTTCCCCCATTTTTTAGGAGCTTGAAAGCATAAATGAAGATGTGCAAGCAATGAGCAACTGTTGTCAAGACATGACAAGTCGCCTGAAGGTAGTGTAAGATTTTTAGACTTCTTTTCGGTTTCTGTCTAGCAAATGTATTATTTATTACACTTACATTATATGGCAAGTTTCAACATAATTACTTTTGTGGACTATTTGAATTTTTCAGTCTCTCTCTTATATAATTAACTTTTCTTATTTACCTTATGTAATAATTCTCTACCTGTATTTCAGCTTACTAGAAATGTAATAAATATTCTACGCTCCTTTCTTATCCCAGGATTCCAACATGGTAATGTAGGCATGCATGGAAGCAATTATTATAATTTTTTTCTGGAAATCTAAGGCAGATTTAATTTCAGAAGGGTCTCATGATTGTGAATTCAGACTAAGGAGTATTAGTCCAAACTTCACACACACATATACACATATTTATGTCTAATAGTGGCCATCTCTAGGATGAAGTGGGGAAGAAAAAAAATTTCCATGATACTTTTATTTATTTATTTGCTTGTTGGAGAGGGGAAAGTAGGGCAATTGGGTTTAAGTGACTTGCCCAGGGTCACACGGCTAGTTTTTTGTGTTAATTGTCTGAGGCTGGATTTGAATTCAGGTCCTCCTGACTCCAGGGCCAGTGCTCTATTCACTGCGCCACCTAACCTCTCCTCCATTATAACTTTATGAAGAAGAGCAAGTCAGGTGGCCAGGTGGCACAGTGAGTAAGAGCGCCAGCACCGGCGTTGGGAGACCTGGGATCAGTTCCGTCCTCAGATACTTGGCACTCACACAATATAACTGGCCGTGTAAACTTGAGCAAGTTACTTAACCCCAGTTGCTTTAAAAAAAAAAAATAGCAAGTTGTACATAACAGATTTGTAGTTTCATGTGCCATCACTTTTTAAAAAAATTATACTGTTACAGAAATGCTTGTTATTCCATAAATTAAAAATAAAATTAATTTTAAAATTAAAATAAAAAAACAAAAAATACCAAGGAGTTGAATTTTTAAAAATCCCTTCCTGCTTTTTATCCTAGAAGGACAGGGATGGAAAAGTCCAAAAAAGGGTTAGATATACATAGAGAAAAAATAAAGTTCTACTCTTATAAAAAAAAATCTGGAATTGCTAGGCCACCTTCCTTCAAATTATTTTTCATTGAATCCGTTGATATTCTTGACCTTTTGTTCTTCCACACGAATTTTTTTATTTTTTCTAGTTCCATAAAATACTTCTTTGGTAGTTGGTTTGGTATGGCACTGAATAAGTAAATTAACTTGGGTAGAATTGTCATTTTTATTATATTGACTTGGCCTACCCAAGAGCAATTAATATTTCTCTAATTGCTTTGATCTGTCTTTATTTATATGAAAAGTGTTTTCTAATTATATTCATATAATCCCTGGGTTTGTCTGGGCAGATAGACTCCCAAGTATTTTATATTCTCTGCAGTTATTTTAAATGGAATTTCTCTTTCTGTTTCTTCTTCTGGGTTTTGTTGGTAGTATATACAAATGCTGATAATTTATGTGGGTTTATTTTATATCCTGTAACTTTGCTGATGTTATTGATTGTTTCAACTATTTTTTAAATTAATTATCTAGGGTTCTGTAAGTATACCATCACATCTACAAATCATTATAGTTTTGTTTCCTCATTGCCTATTTTTTCTTCTTGTCTTATTTCTATAGCTAGCATTTCTAGTACAATATTGAATAGTAGTGGTGATAATGGACATCCTTGCTTTGTCCCTGATCTTACTGGAAAGGCTTCAGATTTACTCCTCCCCCATCACAGATAATGCTTGCTCATAGTTTTAAATAGACACTGCTTGTCATTTTAAGAAAGGCTTCATTTATTCCGATACTTTCTATACCTATATAACCTATAATACCCTTATTTAAATACAAGTAGCTTTTAAATTGAGAACCAAGAATTAATTAAACTTAAAAACAGTTGATAACAAGATGTAATTCGTTTGTGTTGTTCAAGAATCAGTGGTTGTCAAAACAACTCTAAGATGCTACCTCATACTTATCAGATTGGCTGATATGATAGAAAAGGAAAATTATAAATATGGGGGGGGTGTGGGCAAATTGGGGCACTGATGCACTATTGGTGGAGTTGTGAACTGATCCAGCCCTTCTGAAGAGCAGTTTGGAGTTGTGCCCAAAGGGCTATCAAACTGTGTTATACCCTTTGACCTAGAAATACTACTATTAGGTTTGTATCCAAAAGATTAAAGAAAAAAGGTAAGGGACCTATTTATACAAAAATTTTATGACAGGTTTTTTTTTTTTTTGTGGTGGGAAAGAATTGGAAATTGAGGGGATGCCCATCAGTTGAAGAATGACCAAACAAGTTGTGGTAGGTGATTGTAATGAACTACTATTGTGCTATAAGAAATAATGAGCAGATTGATCAGAAAAACCTGGACTTACATGAACTGATACAAAGTGAAATGAGCAGAACCAGGAGAACATTGTATGTAGTAACAGCAATATTGTATGATGAAGAATTGTGAATGATCTAGCCATTCTTAGCAATATAATAATCAAAACCAAAACAGTTCCAAAAGACTTATGATGAAAATTAAAAAATAAAAGTGTTAGGATAAAAAAGGATTAGTGATTGCTATTTTCTCTTTTTAAAATTTTATGATAATATTTAAAAATATAGCAAAACTCATTTATTTAATATCATTGTGTAAGCATTGGCGTGTTTCACATAGGGTAAAATTTCTAGATAAGTAGACATCAATTAAGAAGCATTTAAATGAATGCCATGTTTCTGACATGATATTAGGCATTGGGGATACAGTTAAAATAAAAGAAACACTCCCAGCTTGTAGGGATTGACATCTAAAATTATTGTGCCCAAACTTAAAAAAAAAAATTAACTATTTTTAATGAGAATGTTTTTTTTTTAAATGTTATATATATCAGTTCTATTCACTGTCTTCTTAAACAATAAAATAAACAAAATTTAAATCTTTCTTGTTGATTTGAACATCACAGTGATTATAAATTAGTGTTCTATACTGAAATATGGGACTGTTGAGATGTGTAGTCCTATAAGACCTAGGACTGAATGGTCCTAGCTTTTTCTCCTTTTCCGATTCTTGTGTCCACTATTGTGTGTGCACGTGCGCGCATGCGTGTGTGTGTGTGTGTGTTCGTTCCTTGTCACCTCTTGCTACCTTGTATAATATACCTGCTTTTAGCAATCCTCAGCCCTTGCTCATTTGCAGCTTCTAACCTGCTGTATGCTTGAAAGATAGGTAAACCATCTTATATGTGGTATGTGTAAAATGAGAGGCTGTATACTTTAAGTGAGAACCTAAGGATCTCTCTTACAAATTAAAGTGCATTGATTTTAGTCCATAGGCTTGTCCAGTCACACAGCTAATAAGTGGTGGGGGTGGGGAGGGATCTATTAATTATGTAGTACTACCTCCCATTATTCTGATTTAGAAAGATAAACAGTCATATATCTTGATGCATTAACAAAGTGAATTTTCTTTATAATTTCAGGCAGCAAAGGAGCAGACCCAAGATTTAATAGTAAAAACTACTAAACTTCAAGCAGAAAGGTATGTAGTATTTTCTAGTATTTTCCACACAGGTCATTCAGTTATTTAATTAATTAATATGAGTATTTTGTAGCAACAGTAACATATATTGCATTGGTTTTTGCTGCACTATAACTTACTAACCCATAGAATCATAGAGTTAGAGCTGGAAGGAACCTTAAAAATCATTTAACCCAACTTCCTCATTTTACAGAGAAGGAAATTGTGGTAATAGAAGCTAAATTACTGATCCAGGGTCACACAGCTAGCAAGCGTCTAAGGCAGTTTTCAAAACCACACCTTCCTAACTTCTGAGTCTGGCACTCAGTCTACTATAACATTGCTTCATTAACAGGGAAATGTAGAAAAACAGAATAATAGGAGAAGAGATACCTTAGTCTTTTTTCCTCCTTCATTTAATTAGTTACTAGTCTAGAGTCTTTTAACCTCAGGGTCTCAGTTTCCTATTCTGCAAAGTGGGCATATTAGCTTTCCAAAGACAAGTGGATGAACTTGATGAGCTCTTGAGATTGACTATAATTTTAATGCTTGTGATATTATACTTTGAGATTTGCTGTGCCTCTTCTCCCACATTATATTCTCTTTATTTAGGCTTCCTCTAGATTATAATTTTCATGTTTCATCAACATCCAGCAGATACTGCCCCCATTGCATTATGGGAACATCTGACTGAAATTTCATGTTGTTTGTTAAAGAAAATGCTTTTGGCATGAAAAATGATTTAATTTATTGTAATATAACTTGAACAAATGGTGCTTATGCATAGTTTGTTTTGACTTTTTGCATGTTAATGTATAGTATGATAAATTTGCTCATTTTATACATGTTCATTACCTCTATACAAGTCTTAACTTGAATCATGGGGAAAAAAAGGGACTTGGAAGTTTCTTATGACAAATGTGAATTCTTCCATTACTGAATTTACTTCTGTAACTCACCTTTTTGTACAATTTGAGATTTAGCACAATTTGGCTTTTCCTTCTTAATTGTCATGAAAAGCAGTTTAATGTTTTGGTTATAGAAGGTTGGATTGGTAACAAAGGTGAAGGAAAGGTACTAAAAAATAGATTTTTATATATCATTTTTTTTCCAAAAAGAACCATGGAACTTTGTTTTTTTCCTAATGACTTGTATAACTAATCTTAGCTTTTTAGTCTTAATATAAGGTGATTAAAAAAATTTTCGGTACTTTAGGAATCATGTCAGTTATTCTTAAATTTTTTTTTAATTTTATGCATTTATAATTTTTGGTAGGAGAGTTCCTGCAGGAACAAAGTATATATATTGGTAGTGAAGAAAATTTTTTCCCAGAGCTGTAGATTTATAAATGTAACTTGAAAGACATAGTAACATCAGCATTGTTATTATGCATACGCTCCTTTTGTACAAAGAAATACTTGAAAATACTTGCATATGGCACCTATCACCTTTTTTTTTTTTTTACAACATTCTTCTAGAAGTTTTGACAGCTTAAGATAACACAGGAAAATGTAGAAACTTTAATTTAGTTCTGTTTTTTTAAAAGAATAGCCATAAGATAAAATATAAAGCATTTAACATGAATTCATGAATATTCCCCTTTAATTCCTTGTAGATAGTAATTAATTAAGGCAGATGAAAATTTGTTCTTTTCACTCCCCAAAATAGAAATGGACTTGATAAAACAAGATGAAAGGTCTGATTTTCTTCCTAACTTTCACACAAAACACAGTACAGAAGAGCCATTGAACTGTGTTATCTCAAGCTGAACTTGAGCAGAATTATCATGTGAATTACATATGTACCACAAAATACAAAGCAATTTGAACTAATTTCACTTATAGACAGGTAAAGCCAACAGTTAGGTACCTGTAATGATGAGAGCAGAAATGCTTGGTCCTCAGTGGTGCTTGTGAGAATCTGTGTATTGGGATGTAAATCTCAGTAAAGAGCAAAGAACAGAAGCTTGTAGTCACTTAATATACAGTGGGTCTATGAAATCTTTCTTCTTGGTTCCATGACAGATGAAGTTCTGTAGAACAGAGGCATCAAACTTGTGAGTGAAGGTCTCACATTAAAATATAATTAGGAAATGTTTAACAAAATACATAAAAACAGAACATGACGTAGATAATGTTAATTTGTGGTTCTCTAAGTCACTATGTGGCCAGCAGTGATCTGTTTCCATTTGTATTTGATGTGCCTGTTGGAGGAGGTTAGTGGTGGCAGATGGACCCATCCTATTTATCTTGAAGGAGATGCCTGGTGGTTAACAGCAGATGATGATGGGTCACCTGACTTAGAGACTGGATCTCATATGATAGTGTCAGGCCAAGATGGAGGCAAAAACTCAATGGACCAAGCTATTTTGGAAAGGACAGAAAGAAGTGAGCACAAGATGATGAATTTTGATCTTCTTTGGTTCTGAGCTTTTGCTTTGTTGAGCTGTGATACATACAAAGTAATTAAATAGAGTAGATTGTAGTAAACCAGGACAGATTTTGGAGATGCTCTTTTTTAGCTTAATTTCTTTGTTAGACTTAAGGGAGTAAAATAGTCTGTATTTCCCCCTTTTTTTCATTATGTTAAATATCTTTAGGATATTTTGGAAAATTTTAAATAGATCTCCAGAATTAAGTAGTTATACTACATTATAATTTCACCATTCATTTTTATAAGGTTTTGAAAAGTTCCAAATTTTTCTCCCTTTCTCCCTTCCCTCCCCACTCCCCTGATAGCAAACAGTGTGATATAGGTTATACATATACAGTCATGTTAAACATATTTCCACATCAGTCATGTCAGGAATGAAGAATTAGAACAAAAGGGGAAAACCACAAGGAAGGAAAAAACAACAACAACAAAAAAGGAAGTGGTGTGCTTTGGTCTGAATTCACAATCCATAGTTCTTTCCCTGGAACTACATTATAATCAATAGTTGCTCAATGACATAAAATTTGGACAGCATTTGTAGACAAAAGGTCGATGCGTAACTAACAACAACACTATTAACTGACATTTATATTGGCGCTATGAGGGTGGCAAAGCACTTTATATTTTACCTCATTTAATCTTCACAACAATCTTGTAAGGTAGGTACTATTATTATACTTGTTTTACAAATGAGTAAACTGAGACTGAAAGACATTGTGATTTGCTCAAGGTCATATAGCTAGTAAGTGTCAGAGTCAATATTTGAATTAAAATTTTCCTGACTTCAGGTCCAAAGCTTTCTTCAGTGAACCTTCTAGCTACCCATCCCAATGCATTCAGGGATGAAAATGGAAGGGGGACTAGAAGAGAGATGGAAATGATTAGCAAAAACTACTGCAGTACACTTTTTTTCTCCACCATGGATTGTGGATCTCCCATATGTGGATCTGAACCATCATCATCTAATTGATTTTTTTAAGAGATAGCATGGAAGTACTAAAATGAGGCATACACATTTTGTTTCTCTCATACTAACTAGTTATATGATCTTTGAGAAGTTACTTACTTAATCCATAGAGGCTTCAACTTCCCAGGAATGATGACTTACATTTATAAGTGATTTATAGAATGTTTTCCTCATGGCAACCCTGTGAGAGAGGTAGTGAAATTGAGAATGGGAATTCTCAAAATGTCAGGCATCCATATTCCAAATTTTAAAAAGTCATAGAGACAACTTTGTTTAAGGATTAATATGAAATGAGGTTGTCTAATATAGATTAGACTGTTGAATTGTCAGAACAAAGATCACAATTTGTAAATAAATAAAAAGAAACAAAGAATACTTTGAAAAAGATATAGAGTGCAATTAGAACAATTTGACACTGAATTCTTTAAGCAAATTATTAAAAATGAAAAATGGACCACAGAAATAGCATCTACATGGACTGTTGCATCCCAGATGTTAAACCAGCAGAAATGAATTACCATAATGAGGAAAAGAGTTAGCAAACGTGATTTACTAGCCAAATGGAGAGACATGGCTGGTAAAAGCAGCACCAGGTTAGTATATGAATTTATCTATAAAATCCTATGAAGAAGGATGATGGATGATTATAAATATTATTGTTTCATGAAGCAGAGAAAACAACAGAGAGTAAAACTAGCTTTTGAACCATGCAGAGTCATCCTAAGAATATTTGATGTTGAGAATAGAAGGAAGACTACAAACAGAAGAAAAATGGAAAAGATTTTTTAAAAAAGTTCAATAAAATGGTTTCTTCATCAAGGACTGCAGAACCACATTTGGACCATAACATGATAGCCCATTTGATGTATTTATAGAGGAAGTAGATATGGCAACAAAAAGAACAAAGATGGGAAAAGCAAATGGGTTGGATTGAATACATTAAGATCATTCAGGATTACTTGGAAGATATAAAAACAGAAAGACTGTGTTCAGTGATCCTCTGATAACAAACATCTCATAAGGCATAAAACAAGGCGATGTATAGTCAGTAATAGTAAACATTTTTAAAGCTCCTTTTAAGTACAAGGCATTGTACTAAGAGCTGGGAATACAAAGAAAGGCAAAAGATAGTCCTTGCTTTCAAGGAGCAAACAATCTAATCAGCGTAGACAACCCATAAAAAGGAGCTGAAAAATGGTAGGGGGTGGGGAGCATATATCATGGGGACTTCATGAAGTTCCGAAGAGTGTAGCCAGGTGAGAAATTATGAGATAGCTGACCTGAGCTCCCTCCATAAATGGAAGATGTGAAGTTCTCAAATGTTCACTCTCCAATCAGGGATAGAGGAGTTCCAGGGGTAAGGGGTTGCAAAGGAGGTTTGAGTTTCATAGTTAATGTTGCAGGAAGATGAGTTTCTGGAGACCATGATGAAGCTCTGAAGTGCAGTTGGGTGGGAAATATATGGTTGCCAAAGGTATTTGCCACTGATCATGATGGAGGAAATCCAACTCAGTCCAGATCTAGAAGAATTTCCCTGCATACAGTGAAATGCTCCAGATTATATTGTTTCTAGACAGCATTTGCTACTTTCATCAAGGCCTAAGAATTTGCAAAGCTTCCTGAAAGAAATCTGTTCACTCAAAAGAGTTTAGTCTGTCCATCAGAGAGAAGACCAAATGTGTGAAGAGTGCCTGTTGCCCATTTAGCATGCATTTTGATAAGTACTTTATGGAGCTTATTATTCAGTGTGTATATCTATATGAGATAGTAAGGATGGAAAGTTAGCAAGACCTGGAGTTAAAAAGGAAGAGAGTGGACTAGATTGTTTTCAGAAAATTTCAGAGCTCTTTTATTGATCCAAATCTGATGAAAGCAAAAGCCCCTTTTTTCAATGCTGGTATTTTACTGATGTTACTATGTATATGGCAACAAGATATAGAAACATCTCCACCTCTGAAGAGCTAAATATGATTATCACACATAGGACACTGGAGGAGCACATAGTGGGTGTTATTATTGTAAAACATCTAACCAATGAGAAATTTTGAAGAGAATGTCAATAAAGGAAGAGTATGAAAGGAAGAGAATAATAGGATGATCACATGGCAAACGTGAAGGATGACAGGTGGATGGATATCCATAGTACTCCCCTGTTACCCATGAAAAGTTGAAATAGAAAAATCAAACAAGGGCTCCAGCAAAGACACCACTTTCCTCTTCCTCCCCTAACCCTTGTGAAGTTTTTAGAGAATCTGGACCAGACTTTTACAGACAAATTGCTTTGCAATTGGCATAATTGGAGGGAATTCATAAATTGATGAGATCAAAGATTCATTTGAGTATTGAGTAAGTATTAAAAGAAGCATAAAATAGAGAAATCATGAAAACATGCTGACGGGATCCACTCCAAATTTTTTACATAATCTCAACAGGACCCTCTGTTTGCCAGTGTCCTGAACAAAATCCAAATGCAAGAATCCTCTATAGATAATATGGTTCTCCAGATGTTACTGTTTTACTGATGAAAACCCCAAGTGGTTAGAGTGATGAAATTATTTGTCTTTGGCTACAGAGCTACTAAGTGTTCATCTGAGATTCAAACCCCGTCATTTGAATTCTAGGTCTAGTGCTCTAAAGTCCCTCTCAGCTCTGAGATTCTATGATTTTATATGTGGAACTCATAAGACTAGCATTACATAGGGAATAAAAAACATGATTGATTTATTGAACATGTATGATGTATTTTTTTATTTTTAATTTTTAATAAAATGAATGGCTGTAGTCCTCAGTAAAAGATCACCAACATTAAAAATCATTCAAAAATATTTCATTATGTATCTATTAGAGCTAGTTCTCTTTCTAGTGTTCCTTTTTCTCTGGAGGACTCCACTTACCCTATAGAAATACAGGTTCACGCACTGGCAGTCATCCTCAACTTCCCTCATATACGATTAGTTGTCAAGTCTTGTGATTTCATTTCTTCAATATCTCTTACTTCTAAGCCTATTTTTTTTCCTAACGCACAGAATAATACCGCATCTCCCAGCCCCTCATTTAAGGGTTTACTACTTCTCACCTGGATTATTGCTATATATAACTTCTTATTTGGTTTCTCAGCTTCCTGTTGTTCTCTTTTCCTATCAGGTCTTCACAAAGCTTTGAAATTGATGTTCCTAAAGCATAGGCTGACCATGTCACTTCCTTGCTCATGAAGCTTCATTGCTCCCTGTTGCCTTCTAGATGTCTTATTTGATAATCCCTCCACCCTTTATTTCTTTTCCAGGCCATCACCTTTGCACTGGCTACACCCTCCTTTATCCATCTTGATCTCTTAGTCAAATCTATTACAGTCTTCTCTTGACTCCCATGTCATGTCAGTTTTACTTTTGTAAAATCATTCCTTCAGTTGAATGACAACAAAAACTCAAAAGATAAAACTCTCATCACAAACATAAATAGTCCAGTAAATCAAATTCCCATATTGTCTAAGTCTGAAAATGCACATCTTTCTCTATTATCTCAAGTTCGTCACTTCTCGTGGGATTGATATGTTTATCATTGCGTCAACCAATCTTTCAGAGTTGTTTTTCTTTTTTTTCTGCACATGGGGATATTGTATAAATTGTCCTCATAGAACTCCTCCAAATTTCGTCTACAAGTGCCCATTTCATCATTTCTTATGGCACAGTAATATTCTATTACACTGATATTTGTTTAGCCATTCCCCAACAAATAGACACTTGGTTTCCAGTTTTTGGCTACTGTGAAAAATAATCTGCTATAAATATTTTTGCATATATAGATCCTTTTCTTCTTTCTTTGATATCTTTGTGGTATTTGGCAATGATTAAAGTAGATATGTCTGTTGGTAAATGGTTCAGTCTCATAAATTTAAATGAGTTCCTTAAGAATCTTGAGTATGAGACCTTTGTCAGAGAAATTAGCTACAAATATTTTTTTCCATTTACATTTTCCTTCTAACTTTATATTAGATTGGTTTGTGCAAAATTTTTTAATGTTATATAATAAAAATTGTACATTTGACCTTATGGTAGTCTTCTCTGTTACTTCTTTAGGCATAATCCCTTCCTCTATTCATAAAGTATTTTTTTTCCCTTGATTCCCTAATCTGCTTATGATGTGACCTTGTATATCTAGGGTATATATCTATTTGGAGATTGTCTTGGTATCTGTTGTGAGGAGTTGGTCTAAACCTAATTTTTGCCAACCTGCTATCCAATTTTCCCAGCAATTTTTGTTAGGTAAGTCCTTCTCCTAATAACTAGAATCTTTGGGTTTAATTCAAATATTATGCTACTATATTTGTTTATTTCCATGTGTTATATACCTAATCTTTTCCACTGAGTAATTTCTCTATTTTTAACTAGTACCAAATCATTTTAACGATTATGATTTTGTAGTACAAATTGAGATCTAGTATGGATAGACTCCCTTTCCACTTTTTTCTTTTCACTATTAACCTTGAAATTCTTGACTTTTATTCATCCATATGAATTTTTTAAATTATTTTTTTCTAGCTCTGTGAAATACTATTTTGGTAGTTTGGTACAGTACTAGATAGGTTAATTTAATTTAAGTAAACATGATTTTTATTTTATTGACTCAACTTATCAACGAGCAATTATTACTTCTCCAATTACTTAAGTCTAATTTAATTTTTTAAAGAGTATTTTATAATAATGTTGGATTCATATAGTTCCTGTGTGTACTTTGGTATATACACTACCAAGTATTTTATATCTTCTCTGGTTATTTTGAATGTAATTTCTCTTTCTAGCTCTTCCTGCTGGATTTTGTTTATAATATCTGGGCATATCAATGATTTATGTGAATTTTTTTTTAGTATCCTATTTAGTATAGTAAATAGTATCCTATTTAGAATCCATTTAAAACCCATTTAGAATTTGTTTGAATTAACTTTTTGTTTCTTTAGAGTTTCCGAAGAAAATCATCATATCATTGGCAAATGCTAAAGTGCTAATTTTGTTTCTTCTCTGTGCTTATCCCCTTAATTTAGGATTTTGTTAAATAATGATAGTGTTCATTGCCAGCATATTAGAAAGGCTTTTAAATTTTCTCCGTTATGCATAATGTTTGCTCTTGGCTTTAAGTAGATGTTATTTACATGTTAAGGAAAGGTTCATTTAGTCCTGTTCTTTCTAGAGTTTTTAATAGAAATGGGTGCTTTTGAAAAGCTTTTTCAGTGTCTATTGATTTATGGTTTTATTATTTATATCATTTATCCAAATCTAAATGCTAATCTTAGACCCTTCTTTTTTTAAAAAAAAAAGTTTTGGGGGCAGCTTGGTGGCGCAGTGAGTAGAGTGCCTGCCCCAGAGTCAGGAGGACCTGAGTTTGGATCTGGCCTCAGACACTTCACACACAGACACATACAACAACCTAGCCATATGACCTTGGGCAAGTTACTTAACTCCAATTGCCCTCCAAAAAGCAAAAACAAAAAAAACAAAAAAAAGTTTTTATTAATATATGCATCCTTTCTTGTTATTTAAATGTTTAGTAGAGTTAACTTATCCACTTGAACCAGGATTTGTTCCCCTACTTTTACTTTGGGAGTTTCTGCTTAATTTATTTTTTTAGTCCTGAGATCTAGTCTTCCAGATTCTTTTCTTTTTTCCCTTTTTGCTAAACACTTGCAGGACTGGCTCTATACTTCAGGGTAAAGATAAATGAGTAAAGCCCTGCATCCTCTTTTTTGTTTCGGGTGAGACAGACTAATTCACGTAGAATGAGAAGCCTTTTATGGGTTGTGATCTGCTGTGTAGATCTTGTTATGTTACATTTTTTTCCAAATCTATTCCCTTCCAAATTTTCCTGTATGTTTAGTTACCATATTTCATTGCTGTTGTCAATAAGACAGTCTTTCAACTCAGAATTATTTTCATTGACATTTCACTTTTCAGTAAACAAACACAGAATTATTACGCTTTTAGCAAAAAATTCCAGTGGGATGCTGTTGCTCTGGGATAAAATATAAACTTCCTAGCTGGGTATTAAAAGCATTCCACAATCTGGCTCCACACTACCTTCTTTCATATTATTTCCTATCTCTCTTTCTTCTGGTCAAAATGGACTACTACTTTTTCTCCAGATTTGACATACTTCTGCTTCCATGCTTTCATGAAGGGCATCCCCTTTGCCTGAACTGTCCTGCTTTCCTCCTATCTGCCTTGTCGATTTCTTTTCCTTAAAGGTTCAAATTGAATGCCACTTGCTTCATGAAGCTATTATCTCCTCTCTGTCCTCCCATATTTTCCTAATGTACTTTGTTCTTTACTCCTATCCTATTCTACCTTTTATTATATTTCTGTGCTTTATCTTTTGTACTAATTAATAATATTAAGAATAGTTAACATTTATATAGCACTTACTATGTTCCAGGCACTGTACTAGTCACTTTATAATTATTGCCTCATTTTATTTTCCCAACAACCCTGGGAAGTAGGTCTTAAGCCCATTTTGCAGGTGAGGAAACTGAGACAAATAAGTGTTGAGTGACTTGTCTAGGGTTACACAGCCAGTGTCTAAAGCCAGATTTGAACCTAGGCCTTCCTGACTCCAGGCTTGGTGTTGTCTCCACTGTGCTACCTAGCTGTTTCTGGTAAAATGTAAACTCCTTCCTCTGGAGTAGAAATAGCATCATTAAAAAAAAAATGTTATCCATAGCATAACATAGTGCCTTGCAGATATAGATTAATAAATACTGAATTGAATTAATTTGAAGTGAATTTCTCACTCAGAGCCTAGGTCAAAAAGAGAGGGATGAAGTAGAATAATTGAGTTAAGGATGCTTAATAAAAAAGATACTTGAGTTTAAATGAAAGCAGAACAGTTATTTGCAAGGCAATAACCTTGTTGAAATTGCCTTAAATATTACACATGAGTCTCCACAAAGTCCTGCTCATATATTGCACTGGCATAGGGGTGAAGCTGGATTCCCAAAGTCTAGTGAGTTCAGTGCTGGAAAGGTTTTGGTTATAGTATTGGCAATAGATTAGGCAACTTGGTTATAAATTCTTTGGTAATACCAACTCATGGAATGAAGACAGATTCATATTGATCTTCACTCCTGTATAATCTCCATCTTCTGCACTGTAGGGAAAGTAGGGAGCAGAGGGCACTAAGACTTGTACAATTTTTAAGCCACCTATGACTATAGACTTGTATGTTGGTGCTCTTAATGTTAGATATTTGTCAAGGGAACAGCAATTGTCATATTAATAAAGGAACTGAACCATATCAATCTCGACATTCTCACTATACATGAAAGTAGAAGACAAAGGAATGTTGCAGTTAAGGGACTAACAAAAATATTTAATGCTTCACTATAACTGTTGAGTTCTTTTGGTAAATATAGTTCTCTTTATAACATCTTAACATGATATATGTAGAAAGTGATTCACAGGATCACAGAATTTGAGGATTCGAAGGGACTTCAGCAGTCATGTATCCTCTCCCATACACAAAATAATCCCTATTATGATATAACCAACAAATGGCCAGTCACCTTCTCCATGAAGACCTCCAAGGTGGCAGAATTTACCATCTCTTGAGGCAAGCCATTCTGCTTTTAGACAGCTGATTGCTGGGAAGTTCTCCTGACAGCAAGCTCGCATTGACCTCTTTGTAGCTTCTGTCCATTCATTCTTCTACTTCTCTACTCTGAGGCTATATAGAACAAGTCTAAACCTTTCCTTTGAATGACAGCCCTTTATATACTTGCCTTCACTTGTTTGTTCTTATCATACCATCCACCCTAAGCAAAAATCTTGTTCTTTCTTTGATGTTCTTTTTCCTCTCAATTAACTTAAAAATGCTCTTTTTGTTTTCCTTAGATTTCCTTGCCAGCCTTGGCTAATTTTGAGCTTTAAATTCCAAATATATATTCAGCAAAAATAATGAAAAACTAGGAGATCAGAAGAGAATGCATATCTGTTCTCAGTTTTGGGGCCAGTCACTGCACCCACATGAATTATTTCCTAGAGTAATGAAGTAACTGGTAGGTATGATTGATGAATCATTGTTATCAGAAGATGTTGGAGAATTGGTGAGGTACCAGAGACTTGGAAAGGGATGTGAATATTACCTGCAAACTATAGTAAGCTTGAATTTGACTTTTTTCCTGGCAAAGTTCTAGAATGTATAATTAAGAAGATGGTTCATGGATTTTTAAAATAGGAAGCAATTTTCTCAAAAATGAATTTGACCTCAAGAGCAACTCATAGTAGACTAACTCTACTTTTTTGATATGGTTACTAGAATGTTGCTTTAGAGAAACACTGTAGATACAATTTACCTAGATGTTAGCAAAGCACGTGGCAAAGTCACTCATATTGTTCTTGTATAGAAGATATAGGAATGTAAATGTTTGATAGTATAGTTAGATGAATTTGGAGCTTGTTAAATGCTGGGACCTTTCATTAAATTATTAATAGTTTGATGACTACCTGTTATAATGTCTCCAGTGGATCTGTGCTTGGTGCTTGACATTCCTATCAGTGCCTTGGATGAAGAAAACATGCATATCAAGTTGGGAAATTATACAAAGCTAGGAAGAAAAACTGACATACCGGATTGCAGTCATGACCCCCCAAAATTTTGAATTACTAGAACATTGAACCAAATGTGGTAAAGAGAATTGAACTAAAACCATAAGTAAATTGGTTTAAGAGACTGGACATTTGAGGTCATAATAGCTGTGTTCAAATATTTGAAAGTCTATCATGTGGAAGATGAATTTGGCTTTTTTGGCTTGGCTTCAGAAGCAGAACCAGAAGCAATGAGTGGAAATTGCAAAGAAGCGAATTTAGACTTGACATAAGGAAACAATTTCTAACAAATAGATCTATGCCAAAGTGGAATGGCCTGTCTCAGGATGTAGAGGATTCTCTCTGGAGTTTTCAAGTGAAGATTAGATGGCTAATTGTTGGTATGAGACAGGAAAGAATTCTTCTTTAGGTACAAGCTAATAATAATAACAACAACAATAATAGTATCAATAACTAGCATTTATATAGCACTTTGTGGTTTGCAAAGTGCTTTCAAAATATCTCATTTTATCCTTACAGCAAACCTGGGAGGTAGATGCTATTATTATTTAATTTTTTTTTCTTTAGTTTTCAGCGAACCCATGAGGAACAGTCTCTGAGTCCTCTTTGCTATAAAATAAAGAGGATTGAACTGCTCGTGGCCTGTAAGGGCCTTTCTAACTCTACTGTGCATTGTTTCTTCAATGAGTTTTTATTGATGGCCTCTTTTTCTTATATCATTATGGTACAGAGAAAACCATTTGATACGACAATGAAGTCTGTTAGGAATAGTTTGGAAGCAGGAGAATTAGATGGCCATTTAAGGATCCTATTTAAGCTAGTCGTTTTTCAATTTATTTCATTATCTGTTTTTCAAAAGATAAATTGATTGATGTTGGTAGATGGCAGAGCAAAAGATACCATTTTTGCTTCTGCTCTTATATTATCTCCTCCACAGTGACTTAGAAAGTGTGCCAGACCAAATTTTGATTGTGAAAGTCATGAGAAAGACACAGTGAGTCATTTATCCAGCTCATGGCAGCTTACAAAGCTAGACAGAGGGGCAGCTAGGTGGCGCAGTGAATAGAGCACTGGCCCTGGGGTCAGGAGGACCTGAGTTCAAATCCAGCCTCAGAAACTTAACACTGACTAGCTGTGTGACCTTGGGCAAGTCACCTAACCCCAATTGCCCTGCTTTCCACCCTCCAAAAAGCTAAATAAATAAAAAGCTAGACAGAAGTCTGCAGACACTGGCATGGGGGCTGACCAGAAACCCAGTGCAGCAGTAGTGTGGTGGCAAGTGGAAGCATTAGTATTCAGTGGTAGGCCCAGCAGTAGCAGCAGTGGAAAGCAGTCCAGTGTCCAGGGGTGATAAAAGAACTGAAGCCTTGGGAAATCCAGGAGACCCCTGTACTAGTACCAGGATCAAAAACAGGTGTTGTCTGGTGAATCTTGTGGTTGTAGTCAAGAGCGGGCAGGGACTTTCTCTGTGTAAGGAGGAAGGAAAAAGTTCCAGAAACATAATTGTATGACTGCAAGACCAACAGTAGAATGAGGACTTAGTTCTAACCTTTTGCCCAGTATTGAAGCCTACAATTGAATAAAACCAGGGCAGGAAACCAAATCCAAGGAGGAGCCAGCGATTCAGTAGGTCTAAATATGCTGAATTTCCTAGAAGGCTGTGACTGAGTTCAGTCACAGTCTATGGAAACTCAAAATACATACAAGCTGACAGACCTAAACTGGGTCAGGAAATTGCCCAGTGCAGATGGGGAGAACAGTAAAGAGACCTCATCCTATATCACACTTTGGAAGCACGCAAAAAACACACAGAGCTATGAAAAAAGCAGGAGGATATAAAAGATAGAAGCTTAGGCCAGACATCATCCACAGAAGTAAGCAGAGTTCAATACTAACATAAAATCCAGCGTCAAGTAGGGTGGAAAAAGAAGCACATGACAACAATAACAAAAGCACCTGACCATTAAAAACTATTATGGTGACCTGGAAATTCAAGATTGAAATTCAAAAGAAAACCAAGACAAGATAAATTAAACACAAGCCCAACAAGAATTCCTACATGAGTTAAAGAAAGTGATTAAAAAAAAAAAAAGGTAAAAAAGATTTTAAAAGTAAAAATGATAAAGGAAAAATTGGGGAGGGGGGAAATGAGAGCTATGCAAGAAAATTATGAAAAGACAATTAGCAGCTTATTAAAAGATACAGAAATACTAAGAGATACAGAAAATAACTCCTTAAAATCAGAATTGGTTAAATGGAAGTTAATGACTCCACAAGACATAAAGGCTGAAAAAAAATGGGACAAATGTGACATATCTCATAGGAAAAACAACTGAACTGGAAAATAGATCAATGAGATATAATCTAAGAATCATTGAAAGCTATCAACAATAACAACAACATTTATTAAGGAAAACTACTGAGATATCTTAGAACCAGAAGACAAAGTAGAAATTGAAAGAAACTACTGGTCAGTAGTTTCCTGAAAGAAATCCCAAATGAAAACTCACAGGAATATTATAACCAAAACCTAAAAATCCCAGGTCATTTTAATATTATCATGTTTATTTAAACCATTTATAATTTTTCCTTTTTTAAAACAGCTATTTAAATTTGTTCAGTGTTGTTAACATCCATTTTATAACATAGTTCTTGTATATTTAGTGGATTTATGTGTGTATTTATTTATGTACCTCCTCTGGGCTATTCTCCAAACTTTCACTTGCATTGATAGGTTGAGCCCCCAGAACAGTTTTTAATACTTTTAGATACCCTTTGGCAGTCTACTTATACTACTATAGACTTAGGAACTCTCACCATTGTCTTTACCCTTAGCAGTTAGCAGGTAGACATGAGTAGGTCTCTCCAGAAGCATTTCCCTAAAAATAACAGCTGTACTCCAAAGATATCAAAGAAAGAGGAAAAAGATCCATATGTTTAAAAAAGGGGTGTCTATCAGTTAGGGAATAGTGAATAAATTATGATGTATGAATGAAGCCCACTATTGTTGCACTGAAAGAAATGATGTAAGGGATAATATCGGTGAGATTTGAGAAGATTTGTATGAAGTGGTGTGAGTAAAGTGAACAGAACTGGAAGAATAATTTATATAGTGACAGTTTCACCATAAAGAAAAACAGCACTGAAGACTTAAGAACACTGAATAATGCCATTACAAATTACAACTCCAGAGAACTGGTGAGGAGAAAGGATACTTAACAGAGGGTATTGGTCACAAGGTGCAGAATTATACATTCGTTTTTGGATATGTAATAAATATGTGTATTTATTTTATTCAGTCATGCTTATTTGTTACAAGACTTGTGATTTATATGGGGGTAGAGGAGAGGTGATAAAAGGATTGCTTAAAAAAAGGCTCATTGAAGCTTTTGGAAAGTTCAGAAGGAAACAGAAGCAAGGCATCTTTGAAAGTCACATGATGCATTTATTACATACTTAAGAAAAAAAAAGCAGCTGTAAATCAGTAATGCCAAACACAGATAGAAATGAATCCCTGCAGGCTACAAATGGACTTAGAAGATCACAAATTAATATTATTGTATTGATTTTTATTTATTTTGTTAAACATTTCCAAATTACATTTTTATCTCCCAACACTCATTGGGCAGCAAGTTTGACACCTCTGCTATAGATAATAAGAGATTTGTGTTTTCATATATAATCCTCTTTTTCTATTCTACTTTCTAATTTTGGGGAGTGATGGTGCTTGATTTTAAATAAATTTTTTTTTTAAGTTTTGTTTTGTTTTGTTTGAGTAGCAGCTGGTAACCATTATTCCCATAAACTTAGGGCACACTTTCACACAGCATCCATAAGATGCATAACAGTGGGCTTAGATTTAGAGTGTAGTTATAATGATGGCAAAAGCAGCTCTCAGGGCTTGTATACATCCTTTCTCTGTTTAGCACTTACACAGCTCATCGTGGGTGCAGTGTCTTTGCTGGGTATATTACTCAGCTGAGTGTCCATGGTTTGTTCCTTTTCTTACCTGACTTTCTCCTCTGCAGCTAGGAGATTCAGTTCTTGAAGCTGCTTCCTCTCTAGAGTGACTGCCTCACTATATGTGTCTATCTGGAGTGTGTGTCTCTACTTCCTGCTTGATGCAGTTCAACTATTACTCCCCAACTAAGAAATTCTTCATTTGCTGGATAGTAACCCTATCTTTCCTCTCTTCCTCTCTCTACTAAATGCTGTGGCCAGTGTTTGGAAGGAGGAAGGGGGAGAAATCTCATCATCTTCCCCTTGCAAGGGTCACCTCCACAAAGAACAATATCTATACATAGATCTTTGGTTTTTCTATTCTCCACACTTAGCTCTTTAGAGCCCCAAGGGCTTTGACTAAATTGTTTGCTGAGCCACTCTCATTCTTAGTTTCTTATTCATCCAGAGAGAAATGTTCACCACCTCAAGAAATCAGGATATATGGAAATTGAGAGGATGTACATCAATTGGGAAATGGCTAAGCAAACTGTGGTATATGTTTATGATGGAATGTTTTTGTGCTATAAGAAATGACAAGCAGGGGCGGCCAGGTGGCACAGTGAGTAAGAGCGCTAGTGCCAGTGTCGGGAGACCTGGGATCAGTTCTGGCCTCAGATATTTGGCACCCACACAAAAATAACTGGCCGTGTAACCTTGAGCAAGTTACTTAACTCCGATTGCTTAAAAAAAAAAAGAAATGACAAGCAGAATGATTTCAGAAAAACCTGGAAAGAGTTACATGAACTGATGAAAAGTGAAGTTAGAAGGACCAGGAGAACATTGTACACAGTAACAGCAGTGTCGTGCAGTGAAGAACTGTGAGTAACTTAGTTATTCTCCAAGACAATCCCAAAGGACTTCATGATGCCTTCAGAGAAAGAAGTGATACTGTCTGAATACAGACTGAAGCATGCTTTTATTCCACTTCCTTTTTTTTGAGTATTCTTATACAAAGTGACTAATATTATAATAGTTTATGTAATTACACATGTGTAAATTATTTTACATTACATGTATGCATGTACTGCACATGTATAGATTAATTACTATCTCAGGGAGGGGAGAAGGCAGAGGGGGAAGAAGGGATAGAATTTGGAACTCAAAAATTTAAAAAAAAAAGTTTAAAAATTATTTTAGCCTATAATTGGGGGGGAAATGTTACATAAAAAAGATACCAAGGCATAAAGAAATCTTTACAGCTAATTTTACAAATGCCTTGTGATTATTGGGGGAGGGGGGCAGGATGGTCAAAGATAACTTTCCTAGGAAGTGAATTTAAGGTCATACTTCCATTGAAAAAAATTTATACAAATATACATAATTGTATAAATTCTAATATCTTCTGCTAAGCCATGTTACATTAATAATAAATTACATCTGTGAAAAAGAGCCCAAGACCCTGTGCCTAGGAAGAGAAGCTAAAGCAAAGGGAAAATTGTAATGAGAAATTAAAACACAGTTGTCCAGTGCAAATACTGTATTTCTCCAGGTCATCAATGTCCATTTTTCTCCCTTATATCATTTAAAATGCCAGTTGTCATGACATGGAAAAGAATAGGGACAATTTTGTGAGACTGAAGAATTTGTTTATGGCCTTATTCAGATGGCCTTATTGCCAGTTGTACATTATAAACAAATTTTCCCTTTTCCTGTGTGTTTGAAGGCAGTCACTCACACTTTAAACAGTTTTCCTACATACAACATATTAAAGTTTTCTTAACATACTTTGTCTTCCTCCATTTTTAGTTTTGTATTTTTCCATGGTATTGTCATTCTTTGGTAAAAGTAATGTACGGATCAGTGAAATGTTACTATTGAATTGTTTTGCTGATTTATTCATATTTCAAGAACTCATTTTGAAAAATGAGTTTTTTGAATTTGAAAATTATATCTTTAATATAGAAAACTGAAATTTATTTAGCGGAAGAACACATTTTATCATAAGTATTTGTGTGTGCATATATACAAAAACTACTGCAGGCTAATACGGAGAAATGGAAGGCAGTATTAGTTGGACTTGGGTTAATCCAGTCCTTCCCTTCTCCTTTCCTTTAAGGTACCTAGGTGTTATTCTTAACAAATAGTCCACTTTTATGTTCAGTTCAAGGGAAAAGTACATGAAGAGCATAATTTTCCTAGCAGTTGGCGTTCTCTCCCAGGGCAACCCTGTCTCCGTGGTAACAGTTAAAACTTGAAAATTGGTCCTCCTTAAGAAGCCTTTCTGTTAGAGCTTAAGGGTAACAGTTCTTGGCACTTTCTTCCTTTAGCTTTGGTAGCATGTTCCCATGATCTGTTAGCTTGGCTTCTTTATGCTGACTTGACTCTTGAATAGAACCTTTGTCTTCCGCTGTGTGGTTTCTCCATTCCCACCCTCCCCTCACCTCTTTTTCTTTTGGGTTACAATGTGCTGAATGCACAGTTTCAGAATAATTCAAAAGGCCTTATTTGTCGTGATCAAAAATGTTAGATGAGATTCTTTCCATAGGTTAACAATCAATAATTGACGTGAGATGCTTGACATTCCTAAATTTATATCTCTTCATATTTTCAAAATGACTATGATATTATTGGAATTGTAAGAGCTTTTCCCATAGCTTCTGACGTCTATTGCTTTGTTGCAGTGTACTTAGAAACCAGAAAATATTACAACTATTATTTCTAGGTTACTTTAAGGTTTACAAACTATTTTTGTTCTAACAATTCTTTGAGGTACTTAGTGGAAACGGTATTATCATTATTACATATGAGAAAATAGAGTTGGAGAGATTAAGCAATTTGGGTCTACTGGTGTTAAAGTGTGTGTTTTTTTCAAATAAACAACAAAAGAAAAAGCATATATGTTTTTGTATGCACTAGTATATGCACAGAAGCATCATGGTACTATGGAAAGACTGCTGGATGTAAAAGAGGAAGCCCCACATTCAGATCCTCTCTGTCTCTTAGTATGTATATAACCTTAGGCATATCACTCTACTTTTTTGAGCCTCAGCTTCCTCATCTGTAAATGGGGATCTACCTTATAGTGTTTGGAAGCTTGGGCATACGGTGTATATAGAAAACTTAATAAACCTTAAAGCCTGCTCTGTAAAATGAGGTTAATCTAGATAGTAATAATAATAATGAATAATAGCATTTGTAAAGCCCTTCATTTTTGCAAAGCACTTTATATATATACACATACATACATGTATATACATATATACACATATATATTAGCTCATTGGATCCTTTCAGCAGCCCTGTGATATAGGTTCTATTTTATCCTCTTAAAGCAATGACCCTCTGGTAAACAGATCATATGTTCATATAATATTATAATTTTCAAAAAGTTGCACATCTATATGTGTTTTCATTTGTTTCATGTGTGTGTACACATATACACTATTTATCTAAGCTGACTTGACCCTTCAATAGAACCAGTCTTCAGCTATGTAGTTTCTCCATTCCTCCCTTGCCCTCACCTCTTTTTCTTTTGAGCTACAGTGTGCTGAATGCACAGTGTCAGAATAATTCAGATAGCCTTATTGTGATAAAAAAAATGATGTGAAGTGCTTTATGTCCTGATGTGTGTGGGTATACACACATACATGTTCATGTACATATGCATGTATCTGTGTATATAAACATGTGTATAATACAGAGATACTGTACATATACATGGAACCAACCAGTGGCGATATAGATGTATGTGTGTGCCATATATGGCATGTATGTATAACAAATAATGTATGTGAAAACTGTATAATGTATACACTGTGGCACGCACATATATGCATGTAATCATATTTGTTGTTATTCAGTCATGTCTGACTTCTCATGACCCTTTTTGGGGGTTTTCTTGGCTAAGTGGTTTTCTGTTTCTTTTCCTAGCTCATTTTACAAATGAGGAACTGAGGCAAACCAGGTTAAGTAACTTACCCAGGGTCTCATAGCTAGTATCTGAAGCCGGATTTGAACTCATGTCTTTCTGATTTTAGGCCCAGCACTCTATCCATCATACCCCCTAGCTTCCCCATATAATCATATATATGTATTATGTGTGTCTGTATATAAATGATTAATTGCTATTCTAAAGGGACTTTGATTAGTTGCTCTATAAATATGTTTACAGTACTAATTGGTGCTTAAAGCTAATAATAAAGCCTATGAACAGGTTTTGCCCTTTTTTATTTTTAACATAAATCCATAAAAGTTTAAAGCCGTAAATATTATTTAAATATGTGTATATATAATTTAGAAGTTGACTTTGAGATAAATAGTACTTTGCTGCCACCTGGAGGCCATCGGTATGTGTAGCATGATTCATCATGAATATTTGATCATATTAAAAAAAATCTCATTATGAAGTTATTATTTAACTAGATATGCAGATGTAGTATTGAAAGAAAAATGAAATCTAGCAACTTAGATTATGAGTGTTTAGAATTGTGATTATCTTGAATATTAAGATCCTGTGAAAGTTGTTGGGGAAACGTTTAATTTCAGAAGTGAAAATTATATATTTACACATAAATATGCATATATTTGTGTGTTTACACACAGATAAAGAAGCATATGTACACATACACAGTACATTTCTAGGACCAAGTTATAGATCAAAATATGGAAAGTCTTGAGTTTTAGCTGAGGCTAAAGCCCCAACCCCATTCACTGACTCTTCTGAATCTCCCCAACACTACTCTTTACCTAAGCCTCCCGTTCAGTTGATTTCTGTTCCTTAATGTTCATACATGACATCTCCTTCTCTTGTTAGTCATAACCTTTCCCATTCCCATTACAGAAGGCACTAGATTTAAGAGGGAATGGGAAAGGCTTCCTGTAGAAGATGAGTTTTTATTTGGTAATTGAAAGAATCCAGGAACCAGAAGCGAAGAGGGAGAGCATTCCAAGGACTGGGAACAGCCAGAGAAAATACTTAGAGCGGAGAGATGGAGTGGGTTGTTAGTGGAATGTCAAGGAGGTTAGTGGTAATGGATCAGAAAGAAGAAGGCAGAGGGATAACATGGCTAGACCTATACTTTTACCATGTATCATTTTGTATGAAAGGAATTTATATATCATGTATGTCTGCTTGATTCAAGGAGGGTAGGGAAAGTATCTTTTCTAATTTTCTCTCCACCTATCACCTAGTATAGAACTTTCCCTACAACAGGTGCTAGTTAAATTCAATCTGTTTTGTTGTAGCTCCCACCTAGCCTAATGATGTCTTCTGTGGCACCTACTTAATTCTCCCCTATGTCTTTACCAACTATATACTTCCTCCACTCTTTGACTCCTTCCAGTTGCAAAATATACACAATGAATGCTGGTCAGTTTTCTGAGGTTCAGCTATAACCTATTAAAAGAAAAATAAAACAAGTATATAAAAAAGATGGGAGTTGAAGTTGGGAAAATTGACAGATAATTCATTGGCTTCCATTTCTAACCTAAAATTATAATTATTTTCTTGAAGAAGAGGCAAATGAAAGGTTTTACTTATTCATGTGTAGTGTACTTTAGGTCCAAACTTAAATGACTGATGTTTTAATGCTTATGAAAAAAAATGAGTTGAAAGTAACTATGTATTCCAGTTTTTGGAAATAAAATTGGTGAGCTATGAATACAAATACTAGTGGCAGAAATTTTTTGAATGTTAATTCACAGTAACTACTTAACATACTTCTTTCTGCTTTTGGATATGTGGTCAGTTCTTCTTTATCCAGGTAGCTGTGAGATAACAGAACCACAGCTTGTTACACCACTTCTGTGAGCTTCAAAGTTCTTTGAGGGTAGAAAGTGACTGTTAGGAGATTCACTAGGCCTTTACATTTTTTTTTATTATGTTTTAAATAATGATTTCATCACAAACCCATTATAAACTTGTGGAAATAATTAACTTGCTTGACTTTTTCTTTCTTATTTCAGTCAAATGTTAGAAATAAGAGCCCAAGTTGCAGATGCCTTCATATCTAAATTCCAGTTGACTTCAGATGAAATGAGTCTTCTCCGAGGCACAAAAGAAGGACCTATTACAGAGGTAATCCCATTTCAGTGAATTAAAGCATAATAGTGATATCTAATAGAATAGAAAAATTTTCCCCCAGAAAATCCAACAGGACAATTCATTGAAAAAATCTGATGTTATGTGCACAGTTCCACACCATATACCATGGACTTCTGCAAAAGAGCAAGAGGAGATTTTTTTTTAATATTCCTTCTTTCCTCTGGAGGCAGCTAGGGTGGCATAGTGGATAGAGCTTGGTCTGGAGTCATCATGACCTACCTGAGTCCAAATTCAGCCTCAAATACTTATTAGCTATGTGGCCCTGGGAAAATCACTTAACCTCTAATTACTTCAGTTTCCTCATCAAATAGAAGTAGTAATAGCATCTGTATCCCAGAGTTTTTATGAGAATCAAATGAGAAAATATTTGTAAAAATGCTTAGCACAGTGCCTGGCATGTTGTGGGCGCTTTATAAATGCTGGTTCCCTTCCCCACCCTTCCAGCACCGACTGCCTGCAAGTTGGTTTCACATAATTCCTCTTCACTATTCTATGTTGTAGCCAACTTAATGTTACCCATGCACAACACTCCCATCAGCTGTCTCCATGCCTTTTCATAGACCATTGTCCTCCGTGCTTTGTATGTTCTCCCTGCTCATCTCTACCTTTCAGCATCCTGGCTTCTCTCTCTCTCTCTCTCTCTCTCTCTCTCTCTCTCTCTCTCTCTCTTTTTTTTTTTTTTAGCAATTGGGGTTAAGTAACTTGCTCAAGGTTACACGGCCAGTTATTTATGGGTGTGGTGCTGAGTATCTGAGCCCGGGATTTGATCTCCAGGTCTTCTCAATACTGGAGCCGGTGCCCTTACTCGCTGTGCTACCTGGCCACCCCCATCCTGGCTTCTCTTAAGGCTCAGTTCAAGTATCACTTCCTATATAAGACCTTTCTGATCCCTCAGTTCTTAGTCACACCTGAAATTATTTTGTAATTTTTTTTTATTTATTTGTATTGACTTATCTTTGTAACCACTGTTTCCTCTATAGAACCTAAGTTTCTTGAGTAAAGCATCTGCTTCATTTTTGTTTTCTTATATGCCAGGTGTTTAACACTATGCCTCCTGCAGTAGGTGTATTATACTTACTGAAGTGAATTGAATTATATCAAGTAGATATCACCCAATCAAGTTGTTTTGCATAGTACTTAGTTCGAAGTTCTTAAACTTTTTTGTGTCATGAATCCCTTTGGTAATTTGGTGAAGTCTATAGACCTCCTTCTCAGAATAAGAGCATAAAATAAAATACAAAAAATTATAAAGGAAAGCAATTATATTGAAATATGGTTATCAAAATATTAAAGAAGGGGCAGCTAGGTGGTGCAGTGAATAGAGCACCGACCCTGGAGTCAGGAGGACCTGAGTTCAGATCTGGTCTCAGACACTTGACACACTTACTAACCTTGGGCAAGTCACTTAACCCCAATTGCCTTGCCTTCCCCCCTCAAAACAAAACACATTAAAAACAGCAGAAACCAAGGTCATGGACCCTAAATTAAGACTTCTTTAGGGATTTTTTTGGCATATGAATAGTCTTTTAATTTATACAATATTATCTTACTTCATAATAATTACTTTTATCCTTACATTCTCTTCAGTCTCTTAACCTTTTTCCCATTTAATCACAGCTACAAGATCGTGTTTTGTCTCCCTGATGCATAATTTATTCTAATTTTGAGTCTTTGTTCTTTTCTTTTGTTTGTTTTCCCAAACATAACCTCTATGATCAGGGAGTAGTGGATTTAGGTTAGGATGAGTGTTAAACATGATGTAATCTAACCTGGGCTGACTATAGATAAGGAAATGAGCCCCAGAGATATTACTTTGCATACAAAGTTTTTCTGTTAGCAAGTGGTCACTCTTGAGTCTAAATCCAAAGTCCTCTTCCCTGAAACTTCTTGAGACTCTGCTTTCCCTGCCCTTTAATGATTGCCTTTTGTGCCAGAAAGTCCCACTTTTCTCCACTTTGTGATTTGGAAAGTACCAATATAGTCTAAGCATCAATGAAATGCTAAAACACAGAAGTTCTCAAGATGAGGTCCAGGGACTCCTGGGGGTCCTTAAGATCTCTTTATGAGATCTCTAAGACCCTTTCAAGGGATCAGCAGATGAAAATATTTTCATAATTTAAAATTTTAGAACAAGGCAAATACTGATATATGTGACACAAACAAAAAGCTCTTTGGAGGGTACTCAATTGCTTTTAAGATTTTAAAGGGTTCCTGAGATCAAAAAGTTTGAAAACCTCAGCTATAACATATTAAACTAAGTACTAATTTGTACAAATATATTTATTTTTAATTTTTATGGAATTACTGTGGGATTTGTTTTTTTTTAATTAGGTTACATTATAATTTTGTAATGAATCAAGAGATATTTAATGAGAGCTTACATATGCATAATACTGTGGAGTATACAAAGAAATATAGTACAAGATCCTTGTCCTCAAAGAACTTTCTTATAATGTTACTGACTTTTATATTTATCTTATGGACTCAAGAACAACCTTTTGTAGTGACAAATATCATTAAATGAAACCTTTTTTAAAGATAATTGTGTTGTTAGTGTATATAAATAGGAAACTACATTATGTTTGAATTACAGGGGATTTTTGTCTACCATCTGGCTAGCAGGTTTGCACGTTCTGTTTTCTCAATGACTTAGAAGATATGAGACTAATACAAGAAATACTCTTAGAACAACATAGATGATTTAAAATACCACCAAAGAAAGATTAAAGCAATTGAGATAAATTGACTATAGAAGATGCTAAATAAGGAGTTGTATCTGTCTTGAAATGTGTATAGTAAGTGTAGTGCAAGCTGTCATCAACCACTTTTACTATCTACTGAGTCCAGTACCAAAAAAAAAAAAAAATTAACTAGCAGCCAAAGAAATTAGAAGATTTTCTTGATAGAAAATATCAGTTGTAAATATCAAATCATATAAAGTATCAGATGTACGCTACATAGATCATCATCCTCTGCTTTGCATGTTCTCCACCTTTCATAAAGTATCAAACGTAAACTACAATTGATAGAAGTACCTCCTTTTGGTTTCTACATGTTTAAACTAGGTATTTTTTAAATTAAATTTTATTTTTTAAAAATTATCAAGCGTTTATTTTTTTTTCTCTCTCCCACCTTGCCCTTCCCCAACAACAAAAAAAAATAACAAAACAAACAAGCACAGTCAAGCAAATAAAATTCTAATATTAGTCATACTCAAAGATGCATGTCTCATTCTGCATGTTAGTCCATCACCTCTTTATAAGAAAGTGGTTAGTATTTTTCATCAGTCTTTGAGAATCACATAGATAGCTATTCTTAAGAAGAAGAACAAAAATGCCAAATATTAGTTGCTGGCTCACTTATTTCAAGTTATATTCCATAGAGTTTAGAATTCTGATATAAAAATAAAATATATAGAATTGTTATATGTAATATCTGCTAAAATGTAAAAAAGTTCAAGTAAAAATAAAATTCTAAAATATTTCAAATCTATAGATTTTTAAGTGAACTTTGTATCAGAATACATCAAAACTGAAGAAACTTAGGTTGCAGACATGAAGTATTAAACCCCGAGGGAGGGGGGGAATGACATTCATGTGCAGCCTCTTCTTTCAGTTCCTCCTTCCATCTGGGAAAAATTATACTTCTTGTCAGCCCCTTTGCTGATAAGGGGCTACAAGAATATTAACTTTAATTTTGGATAAATTTCCTTTTTCTCTCTTCTGGAAGGTTTTTTGTTTTGTTTTGTTTTGGGTTTTTTTGCATTATTTCTTCATGTGAATAGAAAACAAATTTCTCAAACCCCATTTCTACCATTAAAACTTTCTAGGCTCATTTTTTAATTAACCCACGACAGGTTTAATACAATCTTTCCCATGGTTTGTTTTCTAGGAAAAAAAAGAACAAGAAAAATTAGGGTTTCAAAGAAATTTAATCATAAACTCAATTATAGCTTTCTCTGGTAGAAATGTTTTATATAATATGTTTTCAAGGAGGTTTTGTATAAAAACATAGGATCATTGAACTAGAGCTGGAAGGGACCTCAGGGGCCAACTAGTCCAATTTCATTTTATACATAAGAAAACCAAGGCCAAAGTAGTTGGTGTCTTTCCCAAGATCATACGAAGTAGTAAACATTAGAAATAGAATTTGAACCCAAGTCCTCTAATTATGGAATCAATGTTCTTTCTACTGTCCCATGCTTTTTCTACACTAGTAATTTTAAAATTACATTTTAAAAATTATTTTTAATTTATTAGTTGTTAAGCCATTTCTCTCCTAATTTTATTAAGTGATACCTTATTATAACAATTGCAGCCCAAATTATTTTCCTGTGTTTTTTCTTAATTTAAGAGACTAAAAATCTGATCATTTTTAAGAACTCACCTCTGAAATCCTTCTCATTATGCTCTCTTATGATAACCTGTGTATTATAAGCAGAGCTATTTAAATAGATGTCTTTATTCCATAGTTTTAACTTTGATTATTTTTCATGATTTGTATTAGGTGAAACTTAAAAAAGGCGTAAGTTCTGTAGTTTGTATAAGGCATGAAACATCCTCTTTGCTATAATTGTATAGTCAGAAGTTGGAGATTACATGCAGAAACTGACAACATAATGAGGCTAAGAATGATAGGAAGGGTAAAGGAAAAAGTATAAAATTCATTATGCCCTGGCAAATTATGTCATACCTGCCCACTCCCAAAGGTAGTTATGATTTTACTTAAGTTTATGCATCTCTTTCTTGTTGGGAGAGAGCCTGGATCTGAGTGATAGGTAGCTCTTAGTGCAGCTATGAATCATCACCAGGTTAGTGGAACCCCTAGGGACATTGAATTCTTTCCAGGCTGCATTGCAGGAATGGCTTGTGGCTTTAGACCAAACTAAAGCAAATTCTTTCCTATGCCTTGAAAAAGATGAACTCAACTTGTGTCTCGGCATTCCTTTCAACTTGACATGTGACCACTGCAGAGTCCCTGAATTTTCTCTGGTCTTATATTCCTAGAATCATAAGTTTGTAGAGAGGAAGGAATTTTAAAATTCACTAACACTTACTTCAGTGGAATCCCTTTTATAACATCCTTGATAGGTGGTGATCAGGCCTTTGTTTGAATACCTCTGGTAGTAAGAAACTCACTACTTTGGGAGGCATCCTGTTCTGTTTTGGCAGCTCTTATTGTTAGAAAATACTTATGTATATTGAGTCAAAGTTTGCTTCCCTCTAACTTCTTCCTTCTGGAACAACAAAGAATAAGTCTGTATATACTCTTTTACATTACAGTCCTTTAGCTATTTGAAGACCATTTGTGCATTCCTTCTCTTTCCCTCATGCTCCTTCTTCCCTGTTTTGGTTAGAAATAAAGTATTCTTCCAGTGATGTACTATGACTACCAACATTGGGATAGCACAGTCTGAAGAATTAAGTTGAAAGTTAGCCCAGGCATTTGGAGAAGCATATAGTGGACAGGAAGAAGCTGCAATTACCAACCAAGAATTTGTACACCAGTGCACAGGATATTTGGGATGCTGTCAGAGAGATTGATGACTAGAAATGAAGATGAGCCAGTCATGTGGCAAGAGTGAAGATTAACCAAAAAATAGCCTTTATAGTTCTCTCTTATGCCAGGACAACTAGAGAAATGCTCCTGGTATTTTGGGCCTTAGATGTAAAAACAGAGGTTTCACAGCAAAACATGAATGAGTCACAGGAGATGAAAAGGTTTAGTTGGGTTGCAATCCTGATTGTTCAAAGAAGTATACACATTGAGGAGATCATAGATCCATTAAACTGTCAAAGTATAATGATTGTGTCCTCTAACAGTTCTTCAAGAAAAGGCTAGTCAATCCCTTTTTTTTTTTTTTTTTTTTTGTAGTGGAGGATTCTTTTTTGGCTATGGGTTGGGTTAAATGAATGCTGAGGTCCCTTCTAACTTTCAAATTCGCTGAGTTCAGATGAGGGAGATATTAATTTTGTTTTGAAGTTGTCAGAATGATTTCATGAAGTAGATGAAAGAATGTTTATGTGTGGCCCCTAAAGTCACATTTTAGCTTGAGTATGCAAAGCTTTGGTAAAAATGAGCATGTTTTAAAGAATCATATTCTTTATTTTAAGGATTTTTTCAAGGCATTAGGAAGAGTAAAGCAAATTCATAATGATGTCAAAGTCCTCTTGCGAACAAACCAACAAACTGCAGGGTAAGTAAATTTAGTAATAAAATAAATACTTTTATATTGCTTTTCACAGTCCTGGTTTTCTTTTCACTTGTTCTTAATTCTTTAAAAAAAATAATATTTGGTACAACAGTGTGAGTTAGTGATAGATGGAATTGTTTTTCTTTGTGGAGAGAGGAAGCCAGTGTATATTGCCTCTTGAAATGTTTAAGATTGAATTTTATTTTTAGGTAACAAAGTGACATATATAATTGACAATATTTAAGTGAGAATATTTTACACATAAAAAAGCACTACTGGTCATGTAAAATGACAAAAACATGGTTTTACTGAATTACTATTGATCATCTTTTTAGTTAGATCTTTAAATGTAGCTATTGCTTCACACATATAATCATAATAAATGTTTTAAATTTTTTAGTCTAGAAATTATGGAACAGATGGCCTTGCTTCAAGAAACTTCTTATGAACGACTTTACAGATGGGCTCAAAGTAAGTTACTTGTTTTTCATATAGTTGAGGTTCATAAAAACTATTAAGTTATTTCTGACTCTATACTAAGCTAAAAATTATATCTGTGATAAATTCTTAAGAATTTATCATACTTAGGCTTTTTCTCCAAAAAAATAATTTTAAAATACTGAATCTCACTGATCTTCAGGTTAGCCCAGTTTTGAAATTTATAGTCATGTATTCTTTCATAAAGATTTTATCTCATACCATCTACCTTTTATTTTTTAATACTTAAGTATAATAAATGCTTTGTTTGCATTATTTTATCATATATTGTTGATTCCCAAGCAGGTGCACTTATGTACAAATGTTCTAATTTAGACCAGTAAGCCAAGGCACTTACTACCTGTGGCATGTTGCTCTGGCATATGTTGGTAGATGTAATTAATCTTATTCATAAAGGGTATTTTTACCTTACATGTGGACTATAAATCAAACAAGTTCACAGCACTTGGAATGTATATCTCAATATCTGTATGCTAAAAATTAGCTTCTAATGTTGGAAGAGAAAATAGTCTTTTTTCAATGTAATAAACATTTATTAAGTGCCTTACATTGTGTCAGACACTGATATTCAGTAAAACAAATTAGTTTCACGATTCATTAAGTACTTATTAAATGTCAGCATGTATCAGATACTGTATAATTCAGCAAAAAAAATATGAGTTTCATAAGACAAAAATTTAAAAGATTGAATTTTTACTGTATACAAAAAAAACCACCATTAAGGGAAAAAATCAATCATCCCAGCATTCATAAAAATCATACCTCATGTGTGGAAATAAAATAAATTGATCATAACCTGAAGAACATCACACAAATAAGATTGCTATGGGTAAATCTAAACAACTAATTCAGGGAAAACTGCCATCTCAGAATATTTTTTTTTCAAATTTCTTTTTTTTTTTTACTTTTTGGAAGGGGAAGGTAGGGCAGTTGGGGTTAAGTGATTTGCCTACGGTCACAGGCTAGTTTTTGTGTTAAGTGTCTGAAGTCAGATTTGAACTCAGGTCCTCCTGACTCCAGGGCTCTATTCACTGTGCCACCCAGCCGCCCCAGATTATCTCCAATTTTTCCTGTGTATATTTTGTTTATATGTAGTTGTCATCATGTTGGCTCTCCTGTTAGGTTGTAAGTTCCTTTAGGACAGAGACTGATTTTGTCTTTTTTTGTATCCCCAGGGCTTAATATAGTCCCTGATACATAGTAGGCATTTAATAAGTTGCTTGATAGATCGTGGTAAGAGTCTAATATTGAAAAGTACATGCAGATAGCTCTATAAATGTTTTTGAATAATTGATATAATCTGACACATATGTATGGAGTTCCAACCCATTTTTCTATAATACTTTAAGATTTACAGTTTTTTCCCCTACAAAAGTCTATAACATAGGAAATGAAAGAACTTACCTACCTTGTATGGATGTTGTGAAGCTCAAATGAAATAATGAAAACTTTAAAGCTCTATAAAATCTTACTATTAGGGAGGCGAAATGATGCAGGGAAACTAGCCACGGATTTGGAGTCAGGGGACTTAAGTTTAACTCCTAGTTCTGCTAGGTACTATCTGTGAGACCTTGGGTAAATCTCCTAGTCTCTCTAACTATAGACTCCATCTGTAAAAGAGGGAGTTGGATTAGATGGCATCTAAGATATCATCCAGCTCGAAGTCTATATTATCGTATGGTCCTACTCTCATTTTACATAGGGAAAACTGAGGCATAGAGTGGTAAAGTGATTTACCTATGGTAACAGCTAATAATTGTTCAAGTCTTTTATTGTTATTGAACTTTTCATGTGTTGTGTTTACATTTTGTACATTTCATAGGAAGAGCCATATCTTATATTTCTTTGTATACTCTGTGAAGCAAGCAAAAAATTTTTAAATGCTTACTCTATCCCAGACTATGCTGGGAACAAAAATTAAACTCTCCCATACATTCTTTTGAAGAAGCTATTCAGTAAATTTTGACTGGAGTGAATTGAATTAGAAAGAAGTAATATCAAGTTTCTTCAAGTTAAGGAGTAAAACATTTCAGCCCGTTTTATAACCATACTTTTTTTATCACCAATTGGCATTTATTAATTATTTACATATCTATTAAACCTATGTTGTTTAAAAGTTCTGTCTTCTGTTTTGAAGGCAGGAACTTCATTCAGCATACTATTCCAGGCATTAATAATGCTTTGTGAATTCCATAATGCCTTTTCATCTGGCAAGCTTCCATTTGAAATTTCTCCATATGACTAGCTTAAAAATGGAAGTTTGGAATATACTTCATAGCATCTTGTAATCTAAACTTGTATAATAATTCAATTATCTTGATTGCAAAGTTTGAAAGTTTAGTTTAATTGAAAGTTAAACTAGTTTTTTTTAACTGTTTAAATAGGCATTATCACGTTAGTTATTG
Source organism: Petaurus breviceps papuanus (assembly GCF_028583685.1). Taxonomy (NCBI): domain Eukaryota; kingdom Metazoa; phylum Chordata; class Mammalia; order Diprotodontia; family Petauridae; genus Petaurus; species Petaurus breviceps. The sequence continues at coordinate 2,413,360 of NW_027187296.1, read as the reverse complement.
CTAGTAAAGCTTGGTGTGAAATTAGACATCTAGGGTTATGGTATATATAGTGTGGCTTTTTGTATGAACAAAGAACATATTATTGAACTGAATCTTCAAAATAGTTATTATATTATATATATATATATATATTATATCGAGAGTTGATTGTTTTTAGGTGAATGCAGGAGTTTGACACAAGAATCATGTGATATATCTCCAGTACTTACCCAAGCAATGGAAGCCCTGCAGGACAGACCTGTATTATATAAGTGAGTGATATTTTCCTGACTTTCTTAAATAGTGATTTTTTTTCCCTTTTGAATAGCTGATTTTTCATTCTTATCACTCATACTACTACTACTAGATATCTCCCAATAGTTTAAGACTTTGTAATTTTATTGCTGTGGGTTATTTCTACCAATGCAGATAACATCTCCTTTATAACTTAGGAAGTGATCTTTGAGAGTTTACTGTTGCTGAGAAATTCATTGCTTCCGGTCCAGCTAGTGATGAGCCTGTCTGAACATAGCTAAGCTGATCCTGAAATAGCTGAGATTGAGCTATAGATAGTTTATCCCTGAACTCGGGTAAATAGGATATGACAAAGCTTTCATGAGCACTTTGATACCATCAGGAGACATAGGAAGTATTTCCATACCAAATAGTGTAGTTTGATACCAGAGCCTTAGAATAATGCTTCCTATTATAGATAAGGATTTTTTATGAGAAAAGTGTGCCAGGGATCTAATGTGATGTATCAGAAGCGCCCCATTTTAATATTGTTTCACCTATAGTATGATTCCATAGCATCAACTCTAAGGATAGCTTGATAGTGAAGTATTCATGTATGTCAAGCTGACTTCCATCAATACTTAGCACATTATTTGGTTGTCTGATAATTAATTTGTATGGTAATATTGACCTTATTAGGACCTTTTAGTATGTAAAACATGTGTTATTTGAACTTAGTAATATATATTTAAGCTCATAGAGGATGTCCTTAAAAGTGTAGTGCTATTTTAAGCTATGAAAGCTTAAAATCAAGCTGCTAAAGTTTTAAATGTCACTAACATTTTTGGGACACTTTGTATTTATATTCTTCCTAGGCTAATTTATAAAGAAAATATATTCAAAAATGTGGAGTAGGGACCTAGTGAGATAGTTATTCTCTACTAAATAAATTACTGCTAACTTTTTGGTTGTTAATAGACATTCAGACAGGAAGAGTCTTATTAAGTTCTAAATTTAAGGAGAACATTTCATGCCTATGGTATAGTTTGAATTCTTGAAGTAAGGGGTGAAGAAATTGTAAAGAAGGAGGCAAGAAGCGGCTTTGCTTCTAAGAAGTAGATGGGGAAGAAAGGAGAAGTGAGGTAATTTGGAGAGTAGTATGTTTTGAACTAAGGGTGAGCAGCAGGTTTTCAGAATAATAATCAGGATAAAGGTGTATAATGAAAGTGTATGCCTTATATTTCCAAAATTACATATATAGATTGGTTTGTAATACAGGTAAGCAGATTTGTAATACATATCCAACCCCAGTCTCTCTCCTGAGTTTCAGTCATGTACCACCAATTAATTTCCTTTTGGACATTTCAAACTGGATGGTTTGGAGACATTTCTAAATGTCTCCAATTTCTAAACATGTCTAAAAATTCTTTACCCCCAAATCCTGTCCTTTTCTATGCTTTCCTGTTTTTTTAAAGGCACCTTAGTGTCTGTAATCTAGATCATGCCTTCATCAACTCTTGCCTAGGTTATTGTGAAATAGTTTCCTAACTCATCTCCCCACCTCTATCATACACATTGTTGCCAACCTAATTTTCCTTAAGCTCTGACTATAACTCACCTACTCAACCAACTCCAAAGTCTCTTGCCTCTAAGATAACATACAAACTCCTTTGTTTAGCTTTTAAACCCCTACACAACCTGACTTCCAATTTATCTTTCCAATATCATTTGATATTACTCTCTTAATATACTCTGCTATGTAGGCAAACTTATTTTCCCTTTGTTCCTCGCATACAGTAGTATTCCATCTATTGTTTCCATGCCGTCATACTGGTCATCTATCATGCCTGGAATACATTCCCTCTTTACCTCCACCTCACTGAGTACATCTTTTTCTTCAAGATGTAGCTCAAGCATATCTTTTGCCTAGAGCCTTTCCTCATTCCCCACCAACTGGTAGTGCCCTTCCTCCCTGACTACTTCGAGTATATTTGTACTTATTGATTTTATAGTTATTCTGTATATATTTACATAAATACTTGTCTCCTCCATTAGGTTAGAAGCACTTAGAGATTGTTTCTCTAGTGCCTAACACAGTGCCTACAACATACACCTTTCAGTTGATCTGAATGATGGGCTCCCAGGAGTTATGGTTAATATCAACTTGGGCATCTGTAGTGGAGTTGAGCTAGGGCTCTACTTTGGTTCTGTAACATTCAGTGGTTGAAGTAATGATACAGAGACAGCTTATACGTGTGTGTCTTACCAAACTCTCTTTAAAGTGGATTTATTTTCTGCTGTTTATGTCTTTTTTTGTGAGGTACTAACTACTCATAATTTTCTATCTTCCTTCCCCTTAAAATTTTACAAATTAATTTCCATTTTAAACTCATGTCTCCTTGGCTGCCATCTCCTTTCTTGGAAAGTAAGTCAAGAGTTTAGTGAATAAAGTAATTTTAAGGCTCTTTTGAAACCTTTGTTATGATAATTGATTTTTATTGGTTAAATTTCTGTATGAGAGCATATATCAGTGCCCTTTTATCCATTTTTCATTATCAGAAACTTCTATGAATAGGTCAGGATTGTGTTTTTCTAGAGGAGATGTTTCCACTCAAAATATTTCATTCTTATAATCCATATGGGAAAAACTAAATGAATATCTATTGGTTAACTCCTACATAGTTAGTTAGATGGATAACCTATACAACTTGTCCATCAGACAGTATAACTGGACAGTGAGTTAGGTTCAGAATTAAATAGAAGAGTGAACTGGATATCCTTTAGGAAATTGCAGAGCTCCTTTATTGACCACCGATTTCTCCCCAATTCCTCTTTTTAACACCAACATTAAACAGGCATTGTATAACTACATATCATGGAGCATTATGATCTCTGAGAAACTAAAAATAAGTATTATACAAAGGGCAGTAGACAAGTATGTAGCGTATGTGAGAAGGTTTCAACATGTAACAAAGAACTTTAAAGAAATAGAGTTAAGAATATCTTCAGGGAAGTATAATAAAAAAAAGAACATGTACTGACCATGTGATTAAGGTAAAGGAGAACAGGTAGACAAACTAAATTCTGAACTGAAATCCTCATATTCTCAGAAGAAAGGAAGCAAGTCCCCAAAAACTTGGGTGCACTTCCTATGGCAAGCTGATAGGAGAATATAGAAAAGAGTCATATTGTCTGAGCAGGCATGGGTTTATGGTTTTCATTTTAAAAAATAAATGTTAGTGATATATTTTGTTTTCACATCACTTGAATTTTCCTTGGCACTTGATAGCTGTCACATATAACAAATAATATTTTTTAAATTACATATATACTTTTTTAGCATTAATTTAAAAAATTTTGAATCTCATACTTTCTCCCTCCCTCCAGTCACACCCCCACCCACTGAGAAGGCAAACAATCTAACCATTATACATGAGGTCATCTAAAACATAGTTCCCCATTAACCATGTTACAAAAAAAAAGAGACAAGAAAAATAAAGTAAAAAAAAACCCATTCTTCAGTCTGTACTCAGAGTTCATTAGTTCTTTCTCTGAAGGTGAATAGCATTTTTCAAGTCCTTTGGAATTGTCTTGGATCATTGTATTGATCAAAATAGCCAAGTCTTTCATGGTTGATCATTGTTACAATATTACTGTTATTGTGTACAGTGTTTTCCTGGGTCTGTTCACTTCATTCTGTAATAGTTCATTTAAGTCTTCCCCAGGTTTTTCTGAAACCATCTCTCATCATTTCTTTTCTTAAAAAAATTTATTTAATTTATGTAATAAAACGAACATTTCCATAAAATTATATAATAAAGATGATTGTCCATGAAACTAGAAATCTATTATATACAATTTGATATTTTCTTAAATATATAAGAATAATTGTATACATTTCTTTTTTTTCCTTTTTTTCTTCCATTCCTTCCCACCTTGCCCTAGAGATGATTACATTCATATAGCACAATAGTATTCCATCACAGTTTTATATCACAGCTTATTCAGCCATTTATTCAACCATTGAACCATCCCCTCAATTTCCAATTCTTTGCCACCACAAAAAGTTGCTGTAAATAATTATGTACATATGAGTCTTTTCCCTTTTTCTTTGACCTCTTTAGGATATAGACATAGAAGTGGTATTGCTGGATTAAAGGATATGCATAGTTTTATAGTCTTTGGGGCACAGTTCCAAGTTGCTCTCCATAATGGTTAGACCAGTTCACAGTTTCATCTAGTATCCCAATATTTCCACATCCCCTCTAGCATTTGTCATTTTCCTTTCTATAATATTAGCCAGTCTAATAGGTGTGAGGTGTGAGACTCAAAGTTGTTTTAATGTGCATTTTTCTAATTATTAGTGATTTAGAGAATTTTTTCATATCATTATTGATAGCTTTGATTTCTTCTGAAAATTATCTCTCCATATCCTTTGACCATTTATCAGTTGGAGAATGGCTCTACTTTTTATAAATTAGCTCAGTTCCAAGTGAGTCCTTTGTCAGAGAAACTTGCTGTAAATTTTTTCTGTTTCCTGCTTTCCTTCCAGTTTTTAGTGCATTTGTTTTGTTTGTGCAAAATCTTTTAAATTTCCTGTAATCAAAATTATTTATTTGCTTCCTGTGGTCTTCTCTGTCTCTTGTTTAGTCATAAATTCTTCCCTTATCGATAAAACTGATAGGAATTTTTTCCATGCTCCTCTACTTTAATTATATTCACCTTTATTTATAAATTATGTACCCATTTTGAGCTTATTTTGGTATATGATGTGAAATGTTGATCTATGCCTAGTTACTACCAGACCACTTTCCAGTTTTCCCAGCAGGTTTTGTTGAAGAGTAAGTGCTTGTTCCCAAAATTTGGATCTAACAAAGAATATTTTTAAAAAGAGGAAGAAGAGAAAAAAAGATCAGTAGAACCAACCAGTAGATTGAAAAAAATCTGAAAATATGTGAAACTTTCCATGCCCATAGACCTCCTACTCTGCAAAAGAGTTGGGAGGAAGTGTCTAATAATATTTCTTCTTTAGGGACATGTTTGTTTCACATAATTTTGTAGCATTAACTTTAAAGTATTAAAGGTTAAAACTGCTTTAAGACTTTTGGAACATCCTGTTTTGTTTTCCTGACTCTTTTTACTTCAGTTTACACAAGTCATTCTTTGCTTTTCTATATGCATCATAATTTTCTTTTAATGATACAGTAATATTTTTTTTACATTCTTGTGCCATAATTTACTTGACTATTCTCAAATTATTGGATATATTGCTTTTTTTCCCAGTTCTTTGCTACCACACACACGCATAAAGGTTATTATAAATATTTTTATGTATGTAGGACTTTTTTTTTTTAAACCAGTGAGTGGCCTTGAAGTATAATAAGCCTAGTAGTAGAATCTCTGGGTCCATGAGTATGGGCATTTTGGTCACTTTAACTGCTTAATTCCAAACTGCTTTCCAAAATGGTTATCCTAATTCCACCAACAATGCACTAACATTCCTGTCTTCCCACAATCCCTCCAACATTGACTCTTCCCATCTTTTGTCTTCTTTGCTAATTTGCAGGGGGTGAGGTGAAACCTCAGGATTGTTTTGATTTGTACTTCCCTAATTATTAGTGATTTGTAGCATTCTTTCATATGATTATTAATAGTATGCAGTTCTTCTTTTGAAATCTTTTTTTTTTTCTTTTTATCATTTGACTGTTATGGTCAAATTGGGGGAATGACTTTTGAGGTCTTCATTGTGTAAGTGAACAACCAAATTGATGAGATCACAGATCTACTTGAGAATGGATAAAAACTTGTCAAATAAAGAACCACACAAAAGTGTAGCAGCTAACTAGTTGACAGAAATGAAATTCATAAATGTTTTGGCTGATAGCAAAGACCCATATAATGAGAATAAATTTAATATTGATAAATATGAAATCCTAAAATTTGGCTTTTAATTTAATTATGCAGATAAAAGATGGGGGAGTGATATGAAAGAAATTTATGCGACAGTAATCTGGGTATTTTATTCCACTATTAATTTGAGCATGAGTCAACAGTGTGATATGGCAGTCAAAAAAGCTAATTTGATAGAATAAACTAGTGATAATTTCTGAGGATTGTTTCTCTTAAAACAAAAAGGAGAATTTCTCCTACTAATTTTAAGTTATTCATTTGTTGGCAAGTGCTTCAAATGAGGGTTCTTGTGGCAAAATAGTTTCCACTTTGATAAAAGAAAAAAGAGTCTGCATATACCCAAATAAGATTTATTTTAGGATATTCTTTAGAACTGATGACTTTCTGAAGGCTTGAGATGGGTAAAGCTAAAAATTCTTAGCTTGTATCTTGAGGTGAGTCTCCATTAGCTGTCTGGATGACCTGGCCATTAGTTTGTGAAGGGTGTGGGGAGCAGAAATAAGAATGGCTTCTTGATCTCATCTGTGTCACCTATTAGTTTTTCCTGATTCAGTTGGTTCTAGAGCAGTGATCATGTGTAGTTTGTTAGTCTGCTCCCAGATATATATTTTGTAATTTTGTGAATTATAATTCATTGAGTCCTAATAATAGGAACTATGTGGTAAGAGACATGAATCAAGGTCTTTTAAAGTACCAGGTTTTTGATAGTGATAAGGTAGTTACTCAATTATATTCTGTGATTATCATCTTGCATATTTATTCATATATACATTTATATGTATATCTTGTACATTTAACAATATTGATCATTAATATTCATGTATATTATGTAATAATATTTATAACCTTTTATGTCATTGATTTATGCCTCATGGCTTTAATTCTTTTTAGTGATTAATGACTTAAATTGTTGGCTTGCTTCTGCTGTTGATATGATCTATCATTTTACTGAATATTTTTGAAGTGTTGTCGATTTAGGTTTTTTTCATCAGATCATAGATCTAGAGCTAAAAGGACTATCAGAGACCATATAATCCAACCTCCTCCCCCTTCTCCCACTCATTGTTACAGAAATGGCAACAGAAGCCCAAATGTTGTGACTGCTAAGGTAGGATTTAAATCCAGGTCCTCCAACTGCAGTAGCGATTCTCTTTCTGTGTTGTGCTGCCCAACCTAAATATTGAATTTGATATATTGTGATTGCTAATAAAATGATTGTTTCTGTTCCTTCTGCTCCCACATCTCTGCTTTGGGATCTTCAAGCATTGTATTTAGTTGAGGGGGAAAGAAGGGAGACAAAGAATGGGAGAATCTGACTTACCCTGTGGCTGTTCTTAAAGAGATAAGGACCTTGGCTTTCCTGGCCTTGGCTTGGAGTCTGGGAAACATTCCTAGAGCCTAGGGATTCCTGCCTCTGTACAAGTGGTCATTAGCTCCTAATAGGCTTCATAGCAAAACAAAGAATAGAGATGTCATTAAGTTTGTGGCCTGAGATGAATTATAGCAGTTATAATTCTGCTGATCTACAAGCATTTATTAAAGGCTTACTATGTACTGGATGCAAGATAGGAACATACATATCCAGATTGAGGGAGGTCTCACTATACTCGGATCAGATAATGTCTTGAGGATTGTGTTCAGTTCTGGGGCTCAAATATTAGGAAGGACACTGTGAAACTGGAACATCCTCAGGGGAAGGAGACCAGGAGAGGAGACTTACTGGGATGGAAGGGGATTAGAGACCTTGCAATATACTTATCAATTGAAGGACCAGGAGATGTTTAACTTGGCAGGGTTGAGGCTATACCTCTCTTTAAGTATTGAAAGACTATCACATGGACATAGGGCTAAACTTGTCTGACTTAATTCTGTAGGAGAAAACTAAGAAAAAGAGATTGAATTTGCCAAGAGAGCTTTGGACTAAATGTAAAATAAAGATTATATATTTATAATTAAACAGTTTGAAAGTGGAACGGGGTGTCCCTAGAGAGAGAATGTTGTCATCCCCAGAGATCTTCAAGCTAAGATTGGCACACACTCATCAGCTTAGCTGGTACAGTGAAAAGAACTCTGGGTTTGGAGTCAAAAATCCTGGTTGTATTACTTATTACTACCTGTGTGACCTTGGACAAGTTTTCCCTTTCTAGGCAAGCCTTAGTTTCCTTATTTGTAAACTGTGCCTGGGGATGGGGTGAGTCTTTCTAGAGATGATGAATTTGGGCCTTTTCAGCTCTAATTTCTATCATCTCTATGATCCCTATGGCTCTTTCAAGTTGGAGCTTTCCCTAGTAAGCATACATTAAATAAAACATGTGATGAGTGTTAAGGTAGCCACAAGATGGCACTGTTTGAACTTAATTTCCATAATCATTTCTATAATGGGAGAAATAAAATGTCTGTATCTATAAAATATTGCTTTTTAATATTACATTTCTGTCAAATTTCTAGCTATATGAGACAGGGTATTCAAAGAAAATGATAATACTGTCAAAGTCATAATAAAAAAGTTCTCTTCAATTATTTCTTAAGTTTTTAAATGAAATTAAGTTCAATTAGAAACATGTTTCTCTTTTCCTTTAGTGATGTTACAATGCATAGAGTTTGATTAATAATAAATGAATTTTATATATTTTTAATTTTTCTTCTTTTATTGCTTTGTAAGAAGGGACTGTATATGCTATCCATTTGACATTTTTTGAGAACTGTATCATTGTTATTTATTAAATTTTTTTACATTTTGCCTTCATCATCATAAAATCATTGATATAAAATAGAAGGAAGCTTAGAACTCAATTATTATAAGAAAAACAATCTTTTTAATTCCCGGTGTAAACATTTTGGAATCTAATATAATTTTACTATTCAACATACAAAATGAAATTTTGTATCTTTCACCTCTACATAAAGTCTCTCTATTGGTCAAGCAAGTTTTTTTTCTCTCTGTGGGAAAAGATATTTCATATATATTTATATATCTTTAAAGGTTCATTGAAGGCTTGACTATTTTTGCTACAAAAATGGGAGTGTCTGTTTTTGCTGGAAAATTGGGAATGACAGAGGAAATTGTTATTTTCCAGGAAATTAAAAGCTAAATATTAACATAAGCTTTCTATTGCTATTTAATAATATTTTACACATTCAGTCCTAGTTTTTGTTAGCTTCATCATTGTTTTAAGAGTAAATTTCTAGAGAAACTCATAGTTTCACACAGACTAGTTGTACTTGTTTGTGTAGAACTTATGGTCACAGTGATCGGTGTGTTTAAAAATAAAAAATTTAAAGATATTTGTTTTCATTGCAACCAGCAAGCACTTGGGAGATGATTAATTTTATCAACAATAAAAGAGCTCTAAGAATGAGATTATTTGCCATTATCTATAATTAATCTTCTATCCCAAAGATGCTGAGTTTAAATTAGTTTGTAGAATTTGTTCATCATTTAGAAAACTCATGGTTAGCCCTCGTAATAATGGAACATACCTACATATACAGAGAAGAAAATAGAAGTTAAACATTTGTCCTTATGGGGCATTTTCATATTAAAAATGAAAAAGTAAATTTAAAATAACATCAATTATTATATAATATGGCGAGCCTAATATGATTTGAATTTTTTCTATTATTAGTATACAAAGAAATAATTTCACTCTATCTTAAAAAATAAAAACAAAAGAGCATATTTCAATGGTAGAGATAGATTTTCAGAGTTGTAAAAATGTATTGTTTCCAGATAATTCACTTTTGCTTCACTTCTAATTGAAAATGTACTTCCCTCCCTTTCCATCTTCTTTCTACAAGGTATACCAAAAGTCTACACTGGGATTTTTGGGACACCTTTATACAGAAATATGGATTTTCATTAGACAAGATAGGATATTAGGAAGACAGTTTTATGTTTTTAAACTAACCAGAAATTTTTTGAAGCACTGTTTAGTGAGAGTGCCTCAGAAACACAGAGCTCAATGTATTCAGACCTCTAATCAGAGGTGTGAAAATTTGTGTTCAGGTGCTACGTGACCACTAGAAATAATTTTGCCTGAGTTTATCCATAAAACTAACAGGTCTTGTAATATCATATACAAGTGTGGAGATTGTAAAAAGAAAAAAGCTGCACTTGAAGATTAGTCACTCTCAGCAACTTCTAGTTATATTTCTCCTTCCTTTAGGACCTTTCCTCCTATACCTCCCATGAGAGATTAGACTTTTCAGAGAAGCCTGGATGGACATCTGCTGTTGCATTGGCCTTGGCATCACTAATAATTTTTCCATTATTTACTTAGTACCTCCCCATTGTATTGCAAACCCTAGACATATGCATTTAGAAGAAAAAGATGATATTTGGAACATTATTTACTTTTGCCATGCTGACTGATCAGCCCATTCAGTTTAATAGAGAGGTTCTTTCACTCTTACTTGTTTCTCATTGTGCTCAGATTATTTTCTCAGCATTCTTTAAGGAAAGAAATATGTTCACCAGCTACAGTTATTCTTTTACACTAATATTACCTGTGGATTTTTATCTTTGTAAATGAATTCTAAAATTAAAAGATTGCCTTTGTTTAGCACTTTATCTTTTATTAAACCAGATATCCCCTAATTTTTGCAGCTGATTTTTTGAACTTAAGTGTGAGACTTTTGTCCCTTTTAAATTTTATCTAGTTGGTTTCAGCTTAGCTTTGAAACAGGAAATTTTTTAAATTCAATCTGTAATATTAATAAATCCTCCCAACTTTGGATCCATTTAAAATAAATTGGGAATTGGATATCCAGAAGTTCTTGAGGGATGTGGTAGGTGTTTAATAAATACTTGATGAATGATTAGTGTACTAGACCTGTTTTCTTTTAGACAATAAAACACACCAGAAACTTCAGTGTTAGTAGCTAATAAAATATCTTTTGTCCCACAAGTAATGTGTTAATCATTATTTCAGCACTGTGTTTCAACAGGCTTATACCTACTTTTGAATGAGTAGTTCATCAATATGAATTGATGAATTCACAAAATTTTAGCAAGATTTTGTTTTAGTACTTATTTTCATATAATTTCATCCAGATCTTCCAACATTTCTCTGAAATCTCCATATTTGTTGTTTTTTTACAATTCAGTAATATTCCATTATATTTATGTGCCATGGAAGATATAGGATAATAGTGTGAGGGAATGGTAGGGTTTGAAGAAGTTTGTTTTTAAAGGATGGAGGGAATTTGGGCAAAACAATGTTTGTAAGCAGTAGGAAAGGAACCATTAGTTAGGGAAAGAATGAAGATAAGTAGAAGAGAGGGCCAATGATAGTGGGGACAGTTTACCGGAGAAAATGGAATGAAACTGAGTGATTGTGGAAGAGGTTTGCCTTGGCGTGGAGAAGGGCCATCTTTCATTGTTGTTTGTTCTTTGTTTTTGAAGAGGACAAGTGATAACACATGGTGATGTCTTGATTTGTGTATGGATTTTATATAAGTAAGGGAGAGTTGCACAGTTGCAAAGTCATCAACCTCACTCTCTTCCAGAGTCCTCAAAGTCCAGTGGCAAGATAAAAGTCAGGGTGACTGGTGATGTCCCAAGATGCAGTAGATGACCTTGGCATCTTTGACCAAACTCCAAACTTCAACCACCTTCATGGCTATTGTAATGAATTTTTCTTATTCATCCATTCCACCATGTGCTTGGGTTAGACATCTCCCTAACTCACCAGTGGGTTTGAGGCCTGCCAGTTATCCTCAGTCTGGTTTAGCCCATCTGCCAAGATGGTTTTACTGGGGTGTGGCTGCTCTGCATGCTACAGCTTCTTAGAGCCACAGATGAAAGTTGGGTAATGGTCAAGGACATGTCACATTCTTAATCTTGTCACCACATATTACTGTTTCATAACCGTGATCAAGAAATCTGAAATTCCTTTCTCAGATCATAACCTCCTATTATTTCATCTCTCCTCATGGTTTATGCTTCCTAATCCTATCCATTGTCTTCTACCAGGGTGAATAGGATTAGGAAGAATAAATCATGAGGAGAGATGAAATAATAGGAGGTTATGATCTGAGAAAGGAATTTCAGATTAAGAATGTGACATGTCCTTGACCATGACCCATAGCCATGTGTAGGTGAAGTGGAGTGGGGGAATAGGTTATGGGAGTTGAGTAGGTTGAAGTAGTAGGAAGTTAAGGTGTTTGAGGCAACATTCATATATACTGAAATTCCATAATATAAAGATATGAAATGGAGAAAAAGGCAGGAAAACAGGTTATTATTGTTGTGGTGGTGAAGTAGTTTAGTCATGTCTGACTCTTCATGAACCTTAGTTATGTGGTTTTCTTAGCAAAGATACCAGAATGGCTCATACAGAGGTTAAGTGACTTGCCCAGGATCACAGAACTGGTAAGTGTCTGAGGCTGAATTTGAACTCAGACCTTCCTGATTCTAGACTAGGTTTGCACAACTTGGCAGTAGGTAGGGGCCAAAATTAAAATAGGCTAAACTTCAGGCCACAGACAGATTTTTAGCAGCTCATTTTCTTAGTAAAGGTGTAATTCATGATTAAACTATTTTTCAAAAATTATTTTTTTTAATTGGGCCATAATCAAGAAACTGCAATCAGCCAACACTTCTTCAGTAAAAGACTCCCCAGCAGCAGCAATCTCTTTAGAAATCTGGAAGTTAACCTTAGTAGCCGCCTAATTTTCTGAGTTTACTTTCTTGAAAAACCATTGTTCCCCACTGAGATTGTTCAGCAGTTTGGATTCTTTGCTTTTCATTGGTGTCCAATTTGCTTAAGTCAGTTGTTTTGATTTTAAATGGTGATGAAGATTGTATTTCTTCGCAACAGCTATTACTTCTCCACAAACAAGACACAATATTTTGTCTCTCATGTAAGTAAACAAGTATCTATCCACTCCCAATTAAATACTATGTTCTGATTCATTCTTCTGTTCCTTTTTATTATCCATTTTTAAAGTCACCCAAAAACTTTAATGTTAGAATCAAAAAGTCTCCACAGCAACTACTTGCATACAAAGAAGTACTGAACTGAATGTCTGACCTTGGAGAGAGCACCAGACCCTCATGTAACTCAGGGCAGCTGCACGGTGAGGGAGGGGAAGAAGCCCTCACATTGTTGCCTTTCATCACATAGCGGGTGTCAGCTGTGTTGTCCCAGTTAAACACCAGTAATGACCAAAAACACCGAGAAAAGGTATGATTCTCGCTCCTCTCAGAATAGAGACTGACTATGGTCAGTTGCTACAGGTCACATGACAAGCAGGAGAGAGTGTGCAGTGGCAACCTGCTCACCAAGTTACATGATGGGCACAATAATGACTAGTAGAAGGTGGGTTAAGCAGGGCATGGACAAAAGCACTTGTTAGACTGCAAGTGACCATGGGTTGTATGTTGTGCAGCATGCTCTAGGCCCAGCACTATCCAATGTACCACTTAGCTGCCCTTGGTAAAACAGGTACTGAATTCCTTAGAGAATAGGGGTGATTACGTGAGGGAAGCAGTACATAACTGCTAGTAGGATCTGGATTGGGTGATACATTTGGGTAGATTAAATGCCAAAGGAATAGGAGTTAGTGAAGTATAATGGCAGAAATAATAACAGGGATCGAGGGGTATTTCCTCTATGTGAAATGAAACCTCGAGAGTTGTTTTGATTAGAGTATTTATTATTAGTTATCTGGAACAATCTTTCATATGATGGCTAATAATTTGTATGCAGTTGACCATATGTTTGACTGCCATCATCCAGAAGCATTCTACTTCCATATTTGTGAATTCTAAAGTTCTTTTATCTGATCATAACATTCTATCATTCCATCTTTGCCTTTTAACTCCTAACCCTGTCTTTGTTCTCACAGTGACCTCTAATCCATCCACCCTTTACTTTCTTCCTAGGCCATCACTTCTGCCCTTTCTCAAATCCTTGGTGAATCAGTACACTTAGTACTATCCCCTACATTCATCTCTCTTACACCCTTGCCCTGTCGTCACTCATATCTAGCCAAACCCCAATCTTGTTTACTCCCACCATTCACTTCCTTTGTTCCTACTTGTGCTGCTAAAGGGAGCTGGAGAAAATCACAAAACCCAGGTGACTGGGACCATTACACATTACACATTTGTTATATAATCTCAAATGGGCTTTCACCACAGCAGTCAGTTAGCAATCCCAGTCATTGCTGTAGCTGTTCCAAACCTTTTCATACCTCCTTAAACCTCAATGCAAGATTCCTTCCTACCATCATCTCAGCTAAAGACCTCACCTCATATATCTCTGAAAAAACTGAGGATCTTCAGTGAGAGATCTTTTTTATTCTCCTTTAACTCACATCACTTAGATATCATCCCCCTATTGTCTCCTTCATTTTGACCCCGTGTGAAGAAGTAATGCTTCTAGCCATGGCAAATTCCTCTACACACATCTTTGATCTCACCTCTCTGCCCCTAGTTTCTCCCCACTCCAGTCCTTCTTCCACTCAACTAACAAAGTGATTTCCTTAAAGCACAGCTCTGACCATATCACCTATACTCAATCAATTCCAGTGGTTCCCTATTACTGCCAAGATCAAATATGAAATTTTATTTATTTTTCATTTTAAAGCTCTTTACAACTGGAACTATTCCTGTATTTCTTTCTTTTCTTTTCTTTTTTGTTTTTGGAGGGGAGAAGCAGGGCATTTGGGGTTTTCTGGTAATGTCACACAGCTTGTTTTATGTTAAGTGTCTGAGGCCGAATTTGAACTCAGGTCCTCCTGACTCCAGGGCCGGTGCTCTTCATTGTGCTACCTAGCCACCCCAATTCCTGTATTTCTATAGGAGGTAAGTCTTACTCTTCCTTCCATGTACTTTACAATTTATGATTCTCCAGTATTAATTATTCTTCCTTCCACACAGCACTCCTTTCCATATCTTTGTGCCTTTTCACAGGTTGTCTTCCATTCCTGGAATGCTCTTTTCCTCACCTCTTCCTCCTGGTTTTCCTGGATTCTTTCACATTCAGCTCAAAATCCCACTTTCTGAAGGAGCCCTTTTCTGGTTGCCCTTCTCTGATTCTGTACCTCAATAATACATTCCCTCTGAGATTAACTTCCATCTACTCTATGTATATCTTGCACGCACATAGTTGTTTTCATCTTATTTCTTCTATTCTACTGTAAATTTCTTGAAAGCAAGTTGAGTAGTATTTTTTTAATTAACTTTTTTGCATCCTCCTTTTTTCAAATAGTGCTTAGCACAGAACCTGGCATTTGGAAAGCACTTAATAAATGCTTGTTGACCACTTACTCATTTGGGAAAACCTCTGAGTCATATACATTTGTCCTAATTCCCTATATTTCTTAGGTATCAAAAATTTATCAGAGATCTTTTATACATAGATTTTTTTTTTCAAAATGACAGTTTCTCTTGTTATTTTAGCTGCATTGATTTTATTTGCTCAAATTTTTTATCATTTCAATTCAGTAAACATTAAGTGCCCACTGCTAAGTGCTGGGGATACAGATAAGAAAAAGAAAGACAGTCTCTGCCCTCAAGGAACTTACAATCTAATGGGGGAAAACAACAAACAAGAGAAACCTAAAGAGGAGAGAGGATGCCAGGTAGATACCTGGTATACGGGAATGGTGTGGAGTCAAAACCAAGCAGAGCCACTGATGGAAAATGAGTTACTTGCCAAGTTCTGGTCCCTTTTTAAAGGAAGGTTTTGGGAAGAGTTTATCACTTTACCTTCCAGCCCTCCAATCAGAGGGCCTCCTTGCTTTATATTTATTTTGAATGCTTCTAATGTTTCCTCATTAAAAAAACATCTCTAATGTAGTAAATAGGCAGGTCATCTCAGAGCTTTTGAGACATACTGGATATGAGACCCTGGGCAAATCATTTAATCTCTTCATGCTCTAAGAAACTCTATGACTTTTAAGCTTAAGAGTAGATTCTGCCTTGGATTTGTACAGGTAGTTTCCTTATCCAGGAGTTTCCTTTATCAGTGAAATCATAGATACCCTTTTAAAAAGCAAGTTTTTAATTTTGTTTATCATTTATATAGACTTTTTTTATCTTTTCCTCTAATTTTCAAGATTTCCTTTTTTTTTAACTTATTTGGGGTTTATTTGTTGATTCTCTAGTAGTTTTTAAATGACAGCTTACTAATCTCTTTTTATCTTGTTAAGGTATTCTGACAACTACTTTAGAAGCATACAAACAATTTTGGTATTTTGTCTCATTGTTATCATTCCTTTTCACATAGTTATTTCAAATTTCCATAAGTTATTCTTTGACACATTCATCACTTATAATATCATTATCTTTTCTGTGTGTATCTTTATTATGTTTCTGTTAATAATTATTTTAGTTGAATTATAGCCCATAAAAGATGAATTTAGTATTTCTGCTTTTTAACATTTATTTATAATTTTTTCTGTGCCCTAAGGATATGGTCTTTTATTATAAAAATATCACAAGGTGTTGAGGAATATATATTCTTTAATATTCACATTCAAAGACACTGTAAGTCTTTCACCCCTAACTTTTCCAGCAGTTTTTTAAGTTCCATATTCCCTTTTTTGTTTTTGTTTGATTTATCAAAGTTTATCAGAATAGTAAAGTCTCCTAAAGGTATTGTGTTATTTATCTACATCTTTTTGCAATTCAGTTAATTTATTTTTTATGAATTTAGACATTTCAAATTTCACACGTCCAAAATTGAACTCATTATTTTTCTCCCCAAACCCTCTTCTACTACCATCCTTTTAGTCTTCCATGTTCATAATATCAACATTATCCTCACTCTTCCTCACCCTGCACATCCAGTCAGTTGTCAAATTTTGCCACAGCTCCTCTCTTGTATTATTATGCATTCCCTTCCAGTTTCCATCACATAAAGTCCCTCTCTTTCTTTAATATGCATCTCAGACACCATATTCGATATGAAGCCTTTTCTGATCTCCCTCTCTCCTGACTGCTAGTGCCATTCCTCCCAAACTATCTTGTATTTTTCCACTTTGTATTTATTTACTTTATATTTATACTATACATTTATATATGTGCTTATATCTCTCCCATTAGAATTTAAATTTCTTTTTTTTTCTTCCTTTTTATTCTTTTTGGAGGGGGGGAAGGCAGGGCAATTGAGGTTAAGTGACTTGCCCAAGGTCACACGGCTAGCAAGTGTTAAAATGGAGGCCAGATTTGAACTCAGGTCCTCCTGACTCCAGGCCCGTGCTCTATTCATTGTGCCACCTAGCCGCCCCCTAGAATGTAAATTTCTTAAAATATCTTTGCAGCAGCATTCTCTTATAAAAGTCTCATTTCTAAGATATATAGGGAACTGATTCAAATTTATAACAATAAAAGCCATTTTCCAATTGATCTAGGGATATGAAGAGTAATTTTTCAGAGAAAGAGGCCCCAACTATCAATAGCCATATTTTTAAAATGGTCAAGATCTCCAAAAATCAGAGAAATGCAAATTAAAACTACACCAAGATCCCACCTCACACTTATCAAGTTGACAAAAAAGGAAAATTACAAATGCTGGAGAGGCTGTGGGAACCTGTGAAATGGAACCTTGACTGGGGCCCTGGGACTGGCTGGCTGATTGAGTTCTTACCAGTCTGGGTCCCACGGTCCCAGGGCAGGAATTCTGAAGCCTGAGGGACTATGAATGAATTCTGGACTTTAGGGTCAGAGAGTGCAGCAGCAACATCAGTGACAGGGTGACATGGAAAAAAGATAGCTGAGTAGAGTAATATTGGAGGTCTGGGGCTGGCTTTCACTAGTCAAAACAGCACATCCCCAGACTGTGTGCCCAACTGAGTGACTTAGCTCTTCCAGGACTTGGTATCTTGTGTTCAGGTTCAGTGGGTAGAATTCCCCTTTAATCTTTAGCTCCTTAGATCTCTTTTGGCCCTTTATGATTCTTCTTTGTTCTTTTATCCCTTGATACTCTTTCTTTCTTTTTTTGTTTGATCTTTCAGTTCAATTTATTTTCTATTTAAAAAAACAGCTGTACACATGAGAGAACTTACTTCTTGACTTTTTAAAAAATAATTTTACTTTTCTTGTATTTCTGTAGTTTGGAGTGTTTGGAAGAAGAATGATCTGCTCTTCTCTTTTTTTTTTTAATTAGGGAAAAAATGAAGAACAAGAAAGTCTCACGTTTCCTTTGTTGAAGGTCCAACTCTTTTCCATTGCTACATGGCTTATATTTGCAGGATTTATTTTCGGTTGCAGCTTGAGAACTTTTACTTTTTTTGTAACATAGGATTAAATTTTTTTTAATTTCTTGTGGGTGAAGAGTAATCCTGGTTTATTAATTGGGGTTTTGTCACAGTTGAAGGTCTTTCTTCTGGCTACCTGAAAAATTTGTTCTTTGTTATTGAAACTGAATTTTAACTCATATAATAGAGGGAGGTTTTTTCTGATATAACTGTCTGTAGATTTGATTGGTTTTTATACTACTACTATTTGCAGATTTGATTTTGCATTCAAAAGTCTAGATATTTTTCTTGTATTATTTCCAGCAGTGTGATAGTCATATTTTTGTTTTTGTTCATTTTTAATTCATCATATTCTTATGGGAGTTCTAGGGTCCTTAAATTATTCTCTATGAACTTAACCTTCAAGGACAGTTACACTTTGATTTGTATAGAACTGTGTCTTCTATTAAAGTTGCTGCCTTTTGTTTCTCTTCTGCCCATCTTACAGTTTTGTGTTTTTGTTTTCTAGATCAGTCATTTTTCTCTTTTAGAGCCTCAGCTTCTTTGGATACATTGTATAAAATATCTATTTTTTTCTCTTATTTTTTTTTGCCTCCTTTAATTATGCATTGGTAATACCGGTTTCCAACTTAATTTCATTCTCAATATATTCATGTATCATTTTTATTTATATTTTCAACAGTTTTGGAATTTCTTGCTGTTCTTTGATTTCTAGGGAGTCTACAGAATTTTACTTTTTATTGGGGAATTTTTTACTTATTTTTCTTCATAGTATTCATTGTTTTTCTGACCTCTTTCAATTTTAATTCACTTTCTTCTTTCTCTGTTGATTTATCTGATTTTGCTAAAGGTTTCTGTTTTAGCTTTCTCCTGTGAACTTTTAATCTTTCCTCCTTCCTCTCATCTTTCCAGTAATTTGTCTCTGACTCCTCTACTGGCTTTTTGATGCTTCTTCATTCCACTCCTTCACAAAGTCCCAAGGAAGGACATCTTGAGCCTCCTAGTGTTTGAAATAGGCACATCAGGGTGCTAGCCGGAGTCCCTGCCCAGAACACATGTCTTGTGGGTAGACTTAACTCACCAGCATCTCTATTTCTTTTTCTTCTGGACATGTCAGCTTTACCACTAGCTTGTTCTGTGCCTTTCTGGCTTCCACTCCTGTTCTTCTACTTGTTCCCTCTTTCTTCTTTGTGGTTCTGTAGAATACTCTACAGTCAATGCCTGCCAACCTCTTTTGGAGGTGGAAGGTGTGGGTTCAGGCATGAGTCCCTGCTGCACTGATCAGGTAAATCCCCCTCAGCCAGACTCTGAAGCGCACAGCCTGCCAGTTTGCCTCTTCTGCTGTGTACAGTTTACAGTGGCAGATGAGGATGCTGCATGAGAGCTGTAAGGACTGCAGTTTTTTAATGTTATTTAATGAATTCTTCACTTTTTGTGATGTTTCTGTTTTCTTATCTTCTGGATGACTTTTTGTAATTCTACACAATTCCTTTTTGCTGAAGTTTTTTTTGTTGTTGTTGTTGAAGTTAGTGGGGAAGTACCTATTTTGCCATTAGTAGGGAAACACTTACTTTGCCATTTGCCATTCATGCTTCTCCATAAGTGTATGATGAAAAGTGAAATAAAATCAAAGAATAGCAAAGTTGGAAGGAACTTGGGGGTCATCTAGTCCAAGGCTATAGAATCCTTTCTATAGCCTTTATGAAAAACGGTCACTCAGCTTCAGTTTGAAGACTTCCCAAGGGACCGCCCTTCGCTTTTGAGTGAGTGCCTGTTCCATTGAGTCTGTGTGTCCATTGTAGCTTTTACTCTATTGCTCCTGGTTCTCTACTCTGAGACTAAGCAGAATCACCCAGATTTTTCTTCTACTTAATATATCTTCAAATTCTTGAAGATACTTCACCTAAATCTCTTTGCTACCCTAAATATCCCTAATCATTTCAACTGATATTTATTTGGCTTGATCTCTAGTCTTTTGCTTTCCTGGCCATCCCCCCTTCCCCTGGGAGCATTATCCACTAGATCTGGTCCAACTAGGGAAGATAGAGTAGGCCTATAACTTCCCTTCTTCAGAACATTTTGACTAGCATTGGTTGTTCCATTTATGGAAAACCAAAGTTTACATGAAATTTTTTGGTTTCTGTGTCATACTGTTGACTCATATTGAGCCTGCAGTTCAGGAAAGCTCTCAGAACTTCTTTCTTAAAAAAAAAAACAGTTAGCAAAGGCAAGTAATCAAATAGCCATTTTACATAAATAAACCCCAATTGCCCTACCTTCCCCCTTCCAAAAAGAAAACAAAATGAAAAAACGAACCCTATAATCTCCATTTTAAGGAAAAGGTTTAAGTGAGCTATATCAACCTTTTCATTTCTCTTTGGTCTCCACTCCTGACTCTCTGGAATTATTTCTCCACTGTGCCGAGATTGTATGCTGTGATGAGGCAAAATTTATACCAGGAATGTAGAGCTGGTTCAGTACTGGGAACTAGAAAGATAATTGGCCATATTGATAACAAAAACAACAGAAATCATGTGATTATGTCAAAGCACAGAAAAAGCTTTTGACAAAATGAAATACATATTCCTGTTTTTTAAAAAAAGCATTAGAAAACATAGGAATAAATGGATTTCTCCTGAATAGTAGAACTAAAACCAAGAGCCAGCATTTTTGTGATGGGAATAGATTAGATGCCTTTCTGTTAAGATAAGGGGTAAATCAAGGATGTTCATTATCACCGCTACAATTTAATATAATGTTTAAAATGCTAGCTATTGCAGGAAGACAAGAAAAAGAAATTGAAAGAATAAACATAGGCAAAGAGGGAACTTAAATGATCCCTTTTTGCAGATGATATGATGGTGTACTTAGAAAACCCTAGAATCAACTTAATATTAATTGGAACAACTACAGCAAGGTTGGAAGACATAAAATAAGTTCACATTAATTAATAGCATGTCTGTATATTACCAACCATACCTACAAAGGAGCAACAGAAAGAGAAATTCCATCTAAAATAATTAGAGAATCAATGAAATACTTAGGAGTTTGCCCATCAAAATATACCTAGGAGCTATATGAATATAGCAACAAAGGATTCTTTATGTTAATAAAGACAGACCTGAATAATTTGAGAAATACTAATTGCTTATAAGTGGCTGAGCCAATCTAATAAAAATTATGATACCTAAATAAATTTATACTTTCAATGCCAATACCATACAGTCTGTTGCCAAATTTTGTTTTTACCTCCACATCATTACTCATATACGCCCCTTCTCTGTATTTGCATGGTCACCGACTCTCAGTTGATTTGTTGGAGATTCCTAATTGGTCTCCCGTCTTCAACTTTTTCCTTGTTCTAATCCACCCTTCACATGTTGGCCAAAGTGATTTTCTAAAAGTATAAATCTGATCATATCACCTCACCCACTGTAAACTTCAGTGACTCCCTATTACCTCTAGGATCAGGTATTAAACTCTTCACAACTTGGATCTTTACTACCTCTTTAGTCTTTTCACATCGTACTTTCCTCTGTGTATTCTGAGGTCAAGCCATATTGGAATTCTTGTAGTTCTATAAAATAGTGTCAAATCTCCATATCTTTCTATTGGCTCTCCCTCATGCCCGAAATATTCTCACTCCTTGTCTCTGTATCTTGACCGACATCCTTGCATTCCTTCGTGACTAAGGCAAAGTACTACCTTCCATAGGAACCCCTTCCTGGTCTTCTCACTGCTAGTTGGAGTTTCACTTCAAGATTATATTATAAAAGCTTTGTTTGTGCCTTGTATATACTTACAGTATACCTGGTATTCCCTTTCCCCTCAACCACTTTGGAATGTAAACTCCTTGAGGGCTGGGGCTGTTTCATTTTCCCCAGGGCACAATGCCTGGTTACCAGTAGATGTTTAACAAATGCTTGTTGACTGATCTGGAGCATGATTTTATCAGTAGTTCATCTGAGTTACAGTAAGATATTTGTTAGAACACTTAGTATAATATGGTTGTACTGTATTTTTTTTTACTTTAATCATAATTTCTTAATTTTACTTTTATTTTTTACTTTTTTTAAACTTTCATCACATAATTAAATTTTCAACCAGAAAGTTGGCTATAATGCAAATGATTAAAACTACATAGTTTCTCAAGTTAGATGTCCATTTATTTATATGTTTGTTAGATGTTCATATATTTATATTTGTAACAACAAAGACTATATATGTGTGTGTGTATATACATACAATAACTACAGTAACAAAAAGAAATGTCCATATTTCCAGAAGACAGTTATGTCTGGATGGATTAAATTGATGAAACCAGAAAATCACTTCTTGTGATCAGGATTGGGCACTCTGTGTGTTCAAAATATAGCTGGTAAGCCAGCTAATTCAAATACTCTATATATAATGGGAAAAAACATAATGTATTCTTTAGGAAGAAAGGATTCTCTGAGTGATTGTTTAACTTTAAAAAGAAAATAAAAATCATTTAAGTAGGCCTGTAGCAGTAGCCTCCAGGTCTTGCTTATTTACAATTCTAATTTGTGCAATTGAGAGATATTAATTATAGTAATATAGATCTTGTCAAGGGGAATATCAGTTCTGCATAACTAGAATACTTATGTTTTATTATTTTTCCTGAGCCCTTTTTACCCCTTTCAGAAGGCCCTCTGGAATGAAATTACCTATGCCCTGTTCTTTTGTGTATGCTGCATCCTCTTTTGCCCACCTCCAGCTCTTTTCCTGGCAACTTTATTATATTTTTTTTTCTTTAATTTCTTACTAAACTCAAAAATGGAATGCTGATTTTTCTTAACAAAAATATACATTTTATGTATATATGAAATGTTTCTGAGAGAATGTGAGGCTTATGAGAGCAAGGCCTTATTCTTTTTTTTGGCTTTGTGTCTCCAGCATCTAGCATGTTATAGACATTTAATAAATTCTTGTAAATTGGTTGGAAAAAATGTCTAGTTCTACCTTGATGATGTTGCTTGTAAGTCTTCTTTTCTTTTTTCTTAGCTATGTTGGGCAGTGGATAGATTGTTACCCTTGGCATTAGGAAGAGCCAAGTTTGAATGCTGCCTCAGACACTAACTTCGTTGACTCTAAGCAAATCAGTTGACCTCTGCCCAAGTTTCCTCATCTATAAAATGGGAGTAATAACAGCAACTACATCTCACCGTTGTTGCGAGAATAAAATTAGATAATGTTTGTAAAATGTGTTGCAAATCTCAAAGTGTAAAAATGCTACTTATTATTATAATTTTTTGGGAATAGGTTATCTGCTTTGTGGACCTGATAATGCCTTGTGTGTTTTCATCTTATGATTGTATGCCCTTTGTTCTTCTAAATTAATTTTGTTATTACTTTGTTTAGCTCTATATAGTTTCTGCTTTGTAGTCTGATATATCCCTACATCTTCAAAAATAATTTAGGGGTATTATGTTAATTTTTATTTATTTATTTATTTATTTGGTTATGACCTAACAATGTGCAGTGAATATCATTCTCTGTACTGGAGCAGAAGAGAGAATAGTGTTAATAAATATTACTATTGATTGTTTTCTCTTTAGACTGAATATCTTACAGTTAGAAAGAAAACAATGAATTCTAATTTAATGTTTCATAACACAAACTACCTACTATGTACTAGCAGAAAAAAAATATTCTTTTTCATAAACAATTTGGACAAATTCAGTGGCCTCACTACAGTGGCTCAGGCCAGAAGCCACAGTTATTGTGGGTTGTCTTCTCTTCCCTTCCACATTCAGTTCACTAGGACTTTATTTTGAGCCTCTGATTGTTCATTGTACATTAGCTGTCATCATATTTGCTTTATTCTCCTGCTGGAGTATGAACTCTGCAAGGGGAAGGATTGTATCTTCTCTAGACTTTTCCCATTTCAATCCTAATCTAGCACAATGTTTTTTTTTTTGTCTTTGTTTTTTTAAAGAGGGGAGGCTAGGTGGTGCAGTGAATAGAGCACTGGCCCTGGAGACAGGAGGACCTAAGTTCAAATCCCGCCTCAGACACTTAACAAAAAGCTAGCCTTGTGACCTTGGGCAAGTCACTTAACCCCAATTGCCCTGCCCTTCCCCCTCCAAAAAAAAAGCAAAAAAAAATGTGCGTTCATTTTGTTTAAGTTGGAAAATTAATAATATATTTTAAATGATTTACACTAAAATTGACAAAAAAACCAATAACTTTTGTTGTTACTGTTACATGAAGAAGCATCTAAATATTTTATACCCCAAGCGACTATTTTCTTACATGATGACAGTTTTTCATATGAACTATAATGCCTACTAATTACAATATATTTAAGGTAATTAATTTCTGTTTCTGAGAAAAATAAGCCATGGTATTTTGTTCACTTGAGAGTGCTAATACTATTTGTTCTCTAAAAACAAAAATGTCATGTCTAGATCGTTCCTGTTTAGAAAGTATTAATGTATAGAAAACTACATTCTTAATTTCTGACTTGGTTTATCACTTTTCACTGCTATTTCTTCTAATGTTGTCACTCTTCCATTTTCAAATCTCATTCTTTTTTCTCATAACAGAGAAAGTTATATCTTTGTACTTTGAAATTCCAGGGTGATAATGACCTTATAAAGTAAATTTTATTGTTTTAAAATGCTGTTAATTTTTACAGAATACCATATTGAAACTTTTAGAGGTTTTACTTGTGTAAATCAACAATGGCATAAATAGTGATACGTAATGAATAAAATAAAACTTTTTTACATGCTAGTCTTTATGTTTCTCTTTTTCTAGGTATACCTTAGATGAATTTGGGACAGCTCGAAGAAGTACAGTTGTTCGTGGGTTTATTGATGCCCTCACAAGAGGTGGCCCAGGAGGGACTCCTCGACCTATTGAAATGCACTCTCATGATCCTTTGAGGTACAGTGATAGTAAGACAGAACAAAGGCTCTTTTTCTGCATTTCTGTAGGAAGAATCTTTAATTATATATGTTTTTATTAGGTATGTGGGAGACATGTTGGCTTGGCTCCATCAAGCTACTGCTTCTGAAAAGGAACACCTTGAAGCATTATTAAAAATGGTAACCCTACAAGGTACTGTCACGAATAGTCATACACTGATCACCTATAAATGTGGGTATTATTAAGTTCCTCTCCATTACTACTGCAGCCACCCTAGTAGACTAGACTTTCATCCCTTATGAAAATAACTTAACTAATCTCTCTGCCTCCATTTTTTTTTATCTGTGACATTCTGCATATGGCCACCTGGAGGCTAATCTTATAATTTTCTCTTTATGTCAGTCAGTTCTCTGGTCAAAAAGCCTACAGTGTTTCCCCACCCCCTACTGCATTTCACATCAGTTTCAATTTACTCTCTATACCTTTTGACTCCTTTCATAATCTGGCCCTATTTTACAAGCATTACATTGTCTTTCACAAGTCCTTAGTATGTATTATCCGTTCCCGTTTTTCTGTTTCTTCATTGTCTCATTAGTATGTTCTTTTCCACATCTCAGATTTTTCTAACATTGGTTCTCCAAATTGCTAAGCTTTCTTTACTCTTTTGCTTCTCTTCAGAGCCTTTGCTTTTCACTTTTTCTGCCCAGATCCCCCCAATCTCTTTAAACTGTCTTTTGATAGTTTCTGATAATGGATGAACATGGTGCTTAATATAGGATTATTATTAAATATCGTTTTTTATGCGTGTATCACTGTATGTTTGCAAACAGAAAATAGTAATCTGTAAGGGAATTGAAGTCAAGTAACCTGTCCAGAGGCCTTCAGTGAATTATTGATGGTTCTAGCACTAGAAATATAATCCCTTGATTTTAATAACAGATATATAGTTTTAAGGGAAGTTTGAAGCAAATTTTATTTCCTAAGAGAAATACTTAAAAGTATTATGTCTTCCTTGCTTCCTTTATTACAATTTTTAGCCTTGCCTTATCAAATAAAACTTTTTAAATAGTCATGCAATGCCTATATTAACTTAATATTTTATTTCAAACTGATATTTTTATAACCTAAATAATACTTCTATACTAGGGCAGAAATATGCATTTACTCTCTTGATTTTATACTTAGTGATATTTAGATTACCTAATATATCTTTTTATTATTTAGAATGTATTCCTTACTATAAAAGTATTTTCAATCAATTGTAATTTATTTCATGTATAGATAACTTTTAAAATTCCCTACAAATTTACTATTTGAATGAAAAAATTTTTGTTTTAGATTCAGGATTAGGAATCAGTCTTTGGGGAAAAAAAAAATTTCTTGTAAGTTGTCAAATTTCAAATCTTTTTAGTTAAGTTTAACCCTAGGATAACTTTTGTAGAATTTTGAGATTTCTTGGGTGCTTCATGTTTTCGGGAATGGCAAATATTTTGACCTGTCACTGGATTATTTTGTCTGAATCAACTGCTGTAAATAGAATACATCATATGGTTCTCAAGATAAATTGATGCAGATATGAAAAGAGCAGTTAACTTCATAGATTTGAATACTTTAAGACTGAGGTTTAACTCAGCAATATATTTGGCATAGCAGCCTTTTTTCCTTTTATAGTAGAATTTCTGTGAATATGCTGATTATTCATCAGGAAGCATTTTTGCTCTTTAACTGTTAAACTACTTTTATCTTATTTTACTTTAATGATTCTTATCAATGTGCAAAATCACTAGACATGACCTTGTCTTTGTCCTTTCAAATATCCACTACCTACTGGAGATCTCCCTCTAAGTCTCTTGACATAGTGTGTGTACCAGTGGAGCACATAGGCTGTCCATAGGTTATCCCTTACTCTAATATTATCAGTACAATTTCTTTCTTCGGTTGTAAATACTTCTTTGATAATTGTTTCCTATTCAAATAAAGTTGGAATTTTTATAGAAGTTCATCTTTACACCATTCTTTTTAACTAATAAGTATCACAGATCATTTCACAGATTACTCTTATACTTACTCTTTTTTCCCCACAAAGAAATACTGTTCATTTGTGTGAACCCATCAGTAACATAATATAGATATACAAATTAGGAAGAGTACAGAGATGCCAGATTTGAAACAAATTCAGATATCTAAAACAAATGAGAATTTAATAAAAAGAGATGGTAATTTTAGATGCTTCGGCATCAATCAGATGGTCTGTATTTTGGGTAAGTGTAGAAATACATTTAAAAATTTTAGAGGAATTTTGGGATCACATATAAAGTACCTTTCATGTAAAGAAGAAAATATGAATGATGGCTTCTCTTGTTCTCTTATTCAACTATAGGTGTAGAAGAAAGCATTCAAGAAATAGTTGGACATATCACTGAAGGAGTCTGTAGACCCCTAAAGGTAAAAAATGTTTTCATGTATTTTTGTACCAGAACAGCAGATTAGTATTCAGTTAATTGAAAAATTTGTTATTATCCATTAAAAAAACAAGCTGTTGTTTGTTTTAATTTTAATTCTGTAATTGAAATTTTATAAAAATTAACTTCTTTATATTAAATAAGAATACATATATAGCCAACAATAACAAAAAATTTTGTGATCACTGTATGTTTTCTTAGCAGGGAAAGGAGAAATTTTCCCAACTTGAATATCTACAATGTTAAACTTAATAAATTACTACATTTTCTATATTTAGTGATATGGAGGGTTGAGAATATACAACTGTTTTTGAGATCACTAATAATTGTCTATAAATTCTTAAGAGATTTTCCAGGAACCTTGACTCCATTCCTTCATACTTGTATGACCTTAGACAAGTTATATCACTTTACTGGGTCTCTGTTTTCCTTGTGTACAAAGGCAGTAGGCTGGACTACAAGTATTCTAAGGTCAAATCCATCTCTAAATCTGTGATCCTATGAACCTATGCCATTTACTTTTTTTACTCTATTTTCATTAACAGTGATGAATTATGTTCATGTTTATATATATTCATTGAGTTTAAAATTAGTCAAAATGTAAAATAGTTTCATTTGGCTCAATATTTTAGTAATGCTTTTTTTTTCCTTGGCTATTTTTTCACCTTTTATACATTGAAAGCTAGAAATCCAGAGGTTGTTTGTGATAATCTTGGCAAGAATTATTTTAAAACTTAGTTTCCAAAATTCTCTGCCTATTCCCACAATGTTGAGAGAGCAGTAGTAATATTTTCTATTTTGATAATGCAGTCTTATAATATACTTTTCAATAGCTGAATATTTATATATAGTACCTTCAGCATGCCTATAATTTATTCACCTTGATATTCAATTTTATATGCAGCAGAGATAAAAGAATGATCAAATGTATGACCGTTTGCCTACCATGCAATTATTACATTATAGTTTGATGTTCATGCATCTGGTGACCCTAATAAGTATTGTTTGCTGGTACTCCCTCCAATGGTTATCTGAGCAGTGAAACATTATAGGAAAAATGTAATATAAAAAAATTCCTTCTGTTGTTCATAACTTCAACATTTTCTTCTTTCTCGAATCCCTACTAAGTACTAGTTTTTTCATTTACGTTGACTTAAGTGAATTTGATTGAATAAATATCACTTTCTATTTATTGTCAAATAAGACTTGTAGATATTGGAGTTGTAAGTAGTATCTTCCCTGATTCATTTGAATTTCCATTTTAAAGTCTTACTGTGAATCCGTCTAACTACTTTGAATAAAGATATGTTGTGGAAACAATGAAAAGTCTTATTAATGATAAGCACTTATAAAATAACGGATATTACTTAAATAAAAAATTGTACTCCAGAGTCTTCAGTTTAAAAATATATTTAAATACTTTCATTCTACTTTATCCCTTTTGAGTTTCTAAGTCTGGATTACTTATTTATGCAGATGTCGGACATCATCATGTCTCCTCAGAAATTTTTAATATATGGTCCTAAAAGGTTAAAAAAAAAAGACAGTAAGAAGTACATTCTATCATAAAATGAAAAAGGAACTTCTCTCCTGTTGCCCTTTCTGAGTAGGTTTTCCAGAGGAGAAGGACCTTTAAATCTTTCCATGTGACATTATGGCATTTCTTACATACTCTAGAGAATACCCAGCAGATGTTTGCAAAAGTTCACTTCAAAATAAATTGTTATGTATTTAGTGACCTGAAAAATTATTATATCCTTCATTCCTAGATGATTCTTATGGAGTGTGTTGCCTTCATTATTTTAAGAATCTCTTTATCCTGCATTATCATATATAAATAGCTAATACTGTCAGTTTAATGTGTCAACCAGTTGAAATAAAAATTGTATTTTCATTTTTCCTTTTAATGTACTAAATCTTTAATCATTTATCCCAGTATATATTGATAGTAATTTTTCTGCTTTATTGTAATATTTGTACTTTAAAATTCCATGTCTTTATTATTAAACTTGTACCTCAGTGATGTGTGACTAATTGACTTTTAGATAATTTTGATATATCTCTTACTTTATTAATGTGAGAATGCTATCCATCAGTGCAGATTGTAACCTGCCTATACTTTATTATCCCATGCAAATTTTTGAGCACATCCTTCCATAAATTCTTTACAAGGCATCTTCCCAAAATGCAAGGACTTTCCCCTAAATATCTTAATCTATAGAAATTCAAAAGGACTGATTTCCCATCTCTATATATTCTCTTTTATCTGGATTTAATAAGGAATGAGGCATAACTAAGGGAAAACAGTAAGGCATTTGATCTATAGTCAAAAGACTTGAACAGTTTTCAGAAGAATTACAAATTATAAATGATCATATAGAAATATAATCCACCCCACTAATAGCTAAAGAAATGCAGATTAAAACAAATTTGAGGTTTCACCTCATTCTTCCCATATTGGGAATTGTGTGTTACTCTAACCTTATTCTGGAATTATTCACTAAATTGGAATTTGGAATTATTCAGTAAATACCAAAATTGTCATAGCAGCACTTTTTGAGGGAGGGCAAAGAATTAGAAATAAAATATATGTGTAATGATTGGGGAATATTTGAAAATCCTTTGACATATTAGTGTAATCGAATATTGCTCTGTAGAAAGAAATGAATGACAAGAAGATCAGGCATGGATGGGTTGCAATCTGTATCACTGGAGGAAACTAAAATTAATTAGCACATAAATCTATTTGAGAAGAAATGATGAAAGTAAAGAGTATAGAGAAACAGGAAGATTTATATGAACTGAAGCAGTATGGAATAAGTAGAAACAAAAAACAGTATAACTTAAAGACTACAGTTATGTAAAAATGAAAAAGTCACTTACCGTAGGTTAAATTCTGAACAATTAAAAAACATCAATGGTCTTTGTCTAGGGCTGAATATATTGACAGTATTTTGTCAGATGTAATGACTGTATTGGATGTTTTTGCTTAACTTCTTTTTCTTTGTTATAAGGAAAGGTACAGAGAAGGGGGAAGAGTGGGAAATCCTGGAATGACTTTGATGTAAAACGAACTACCTCAGTTAAACTTTTTTTTAAATAATAACTTAAAAAGTAAAATCTAGAGTACATATCAGATGAAAAACAAAAACAGGAAGTCAGAATGTTGGAAATGAAGGGAATGATCTTGAGAAACTATGTTAGAATAGGGTCAAGAAAATCCAAATCATTTTTATGTTTCTTAACAGAGGGAAACATTTTTTCCAGTGGATGGTAGAAGGAGCAAGTAGGAAACAAACACAACTTTCCTAAGCCCCCTCCAACTTTACAAAGAAGTCCCCTCCGAGCCCTAAGAATCCTACAATATTAGCTTGAGGGCAAGCCTGGGTTTTTTGTTGTTGTTATTGTTTCTTTGTTGAGTGATCTGTGGCTCATCATCCCATCGCTGCTTCTTTTATCTGCGGATCACTGTTTCTCTTCTCCACTGAAAGCTTCTGTCTTCTCTCTATTGCTTATCATCCCTAGTGACCCTCATTGTTTCTAATCTCCACTGTTCTTTCTGTAGGTTTTTTTTTCCACTTTTTCTTTTTGTTCTTTCTTTTTCCTGAAAGGCTGGGTTTTAAATCCAGATATCACCAGGCAGCCCCATCCTTCCACATGCCAGACTAACTAGCATTAGAGAGTGGTGAGCTTTCACTTTTGCAGTTGATCTGAATCCAGAAGTCCTGGTTTGAATCCCAGCTCTATCAATTATTGTTTTTGTGACCTTAAACAAGTCATTTTATCATTTAGAACTTCAGATTGCTCACCTATAAGGGGGAAAAAAGAGCAGGGATATAATCATGAAGCTCACTTCCAGCTCTAAATCCTATAAATTCCTTTGAGGCAGCCATAGCACCATAGCACATCGGGTTTAATCTTTAATTATCATAGCTGTATTTGTTGTTGTTGGGTGCTTTCCTTTGCCATCAAAAACTTGGCAGGAAGAGTGGGGTGTGGGGGGAGTTGTGGGGCACTACTTTCCAGTTTAGAACTGTTTGAAATCTTGAGATTTCTGGATATCACATAGCCAAATTCTTAGTATAAACTTGCTAGGCCAAATTGTACTTGTGAACATTCACATAATTCTGATTGTGAACTTGAATACAACAGTTTTACCAAACTTTAAAATGTCACTGCTCTAAAATGTATCAGTGAACATTAGTACAGACACAGCCCCAGCATCTAAGAGAAATTAGTCTGGGTTTAAAAGGTATCCGATTGTGGAAAGTATGATTTTAAAATTAAAATGTACAAGATAAAATGTATCCTGTTACCCCCAGCCTTTCTAGGATGCTTATTTATGCTACTGCTATATACTGTCAGTAGCAAATGTATCAACCCTGTGACCTCATTAATCTGAGCTAGTAGCAATTACATAGTAAAGATTTTTGAGCTGTCTCTGTTTAAAAGATGAAATTCATATATAAAATTTAACCTGGGTCAGTCTTTTTGTTTAAATTATGACATATACTGTGATAGTTACCTAAATTATAGGAGTTTCAATATCCATTAGCATTTTTTATTCTTAGAACTCTAATATGTGATATGATTGATATATATAGTATACTTATATATTATATATATGTATGTGTATATGTGTGTATTTAAATGTCCTCCAATTTATAATCATTAGGAAGACAAGGCACAACATAAGTAACAACTAGACAATAATGACAAAAACCAGCACATAAAAGAAGTATAAATTTATTTGGTATAGATTTTATTCATTAAGTTTAAAGAAATGGAAAATAAGGGAAAGAACACTGTGGAATAGAATTCTAGGGAATGTCAGAGACAGTTTCTTGATATAGGGATAAATTTTGAGCTGTCTTAATTTATATCAGTAATCCTACAATTATTGGGGAAATATGTTGATGCTAATTTCATGGATATCCATTTCCTTAATCTCTGGCTAGTCATTATTAATAGGAAAAAGGGGAAAAAAAAGCAAGGTGTAATAATTGCAGGGCAAAAATATTTTCATAATTTCCAGATATTTGGAGTCACTGTAATGTATTGCCAGTGATCATCTGTTGTAGTTTAGGGATTTAGCAGCTGCTTTTGCTATTTACTGTTTAATTGAAATCCAGGATGTTCTGGTGCTAATCCATAAAATGATCTCATTGTATTGCCATTTCCAGCAACAGTCTCACACCAAACTCTGTAGAGAATAGCATCATTATTGTGGAGTACACCTGCTTTTTTTTCCTACTCTACCTTACTGTCCTCCAAAATATTTCAAGTTTCCATTCTTTCTACAATTTCAAAATATTATATTTATTTTAATCAATGTCATTTTGTAACATTAATTACTAAGAACATAAATTTGTATCTTTAGAAAATGTTCGGCTTTCTGTCCTTTTAATGTTTCAACAGGTCCGAATTGAACAAGTAATAGTTGCTGAACCGGGAGCAGTTTTATTATATAAAATTTCTAACCTTCTCAAATTCTATCATCATACAATTAGGTAAGTAAACTCACTGTGCTTCTTAACTATTGAAAAGACCTGCAATTATCATCAACATGGGTGTTTTTTCCATTAGGATAGATCCCATGTACCCATGACTTTGTCACCCCATGTAATTCTTGACTAGCAAGTTCTCCTATAGATCCTTTATAGAGAATCCACCCAACAGTGTTGGGGGCCTCTCCATTACTTCTTTTACACATTGAGGATATCAATGGAACTTGATGGCTACACATTTATAATTTTTCACTTGCACCACCTGATCATGACCAAACCTTCCTTTCTCAGTCACACATTTCCTTAACAATATTTCTTGTACCACTTCTTGAATGTAATTGGATCACTCACAACTTGGATTAAATTTCACCTTTACATCAAATTTAAGTTCTAATGCAGTATAAATTTATATTTTCAAAATTGATTAAATCAACCATGTAATAATAGTAAGTGAGATTTATATAATGTTTTGCAAAACTTTATGTATATGTGTTGTATAATGGGCCACCTTGATAATGTAATTCATACAATTTTACTTGGATAGCACCTTTTCAAAAATATTTAGCTAAATCCATTCTCAGTTTCATATTACACTATTAATAAATAAGGCAATCCTGGCCCTTTACATTAACAGTTTAAAAATCTTTTACAGCATTTGCTAAAGTAATATGTAATGTAAAGTGAAATGGCTTATTTAGAATTATATTTTTCATTAAGAAAAGGAGCCAAAATATCTACCTTCTTGTGGGAGGTGAAAATAATATGCATGTTTACTCAGCATTTTGTTTTTCCATTTGGAAATATAGAATTACTTATTTCTATATGAAATAGAATCATGATTTTTTAAAAGGGAAAAATTTAATGCTTTAAAAATGAATCTGTGTAATTCTGCTATAATGTTTAATTCTCATACTTAAATTTATTATTGCATCACAGACCTCTAAGTAGTTTACAGTAGAATTTCCCTGTATACCATATCATTCAATGATTTGTTCATTCAGCATTCATTGACTATTTTCTGTGTATAGAACTTTTGCTCATAGGTTCTAAGAGGGAAACAAAATGTGAATGAACATTATATTTAGAAATTACAATCTAATTAGAATGTGATACACATATATAAATTATATTATGCATATGATGGTCATTACAAAAGAGAGTGCTTTATGCTTATGGGGAATACTGATGCCAGAATCAAGATAGCCTTCATGGTGGAGGAGACATTTGAGTTACGCTTTATGAATGAGGTTTGCTAGAATCAGATTAAAATGTAATTGAAAAACATTTAACAAAATAAATAAAAGTACAATATAATGCAGATAATGTTAATTTGTCATTTTCTGAGTCAGTTTTGTTGTTGTTGTTCAGTCATTTTTTTAATCGTGTCCAACTCTTTCAGATTCTCTTTGAGTTTTTCTTGGCATATCGATACTGGAGTTATTTGCCATTTCTTTCTCTAGTTCATTTTATACATGAGGAAACTGAAGCAAACAGAGTTAAGTGACTTGCCCAGGGTCACACAGCTAGTAAGTGTCTGAGGCCAGATTTGAACTCACAAAGGTGAGTCTTGCTGACTCCAGGCCTAGTATTCTATCCACTACCTTTCCCTTTCTAAGTCAACATATAGCACCAAAGAGATCCTTTTCTATATTTGATGAATAGGATTCCAACAGGCCAAG
The DNA here is from genome assembly GCF_028583685.1 of Petaurus breviceps papuanus. Lineage (NCBI taxonomy): Eukaryota > Metazoa > Chordata > Mammalia > Diprotodontia > Petauridae > Petaurus > Petaurus breviceps. The sequence goes on along the minus strand of NW_027187296.1, from coordinate 2,378,485 downwards.
AGGACATAATAAACAGCCTGAGTAGAGGCACAGTGTGTGAAAAGGACAAGGCATGTTTGGGAGGTAGAAAGTAATCCAGTGACTACAGAATTAAGTTTGGAGAAAGTGGGTAATGACAGATTATTGATCTCCTTGAATTCAAGGCAAAGGATTTTTATTCTTATTCCAAAAATAATAGCCATTGAATTTTGAATAAATTCAAAATTGGTAGTCTCTGACAGTAGGTTATAACAGATCATTCTAAATAGTACTACTAGTAACCCCCTTGAATTCTGAAACACACTTTCATAATAGCAAATTTGAGGTTCTAGTGTGCTTTGGTGTCTTGGTTTATGTAGATTTTTTTTTAAAAAAAGCAAAAACATCAGGGTATGTTTTTGACTTAATCTAAACTTCAGTCTAAAAAGCTTGTGGTAAAGAATTGAGAAATGTTATACATAGATATGATGCTACTATAGTAGAACAAATAATTGTAATTTGTTAAATAACCAGATATTGATAACCAAAGAAGTTGTTTTAGCCCTCAAATGTTAACTGCAAAGTATATATTCTTAAAGATAAAAAGTTTGTTTGTTTAAAAGTAATTTTATTTATGTGTGTGTGTGTGTGTGTGTATAAGAAAAGTAATTGCTGAATATACCTGTAGTAGTGTGGTGTGCAGAACATAGCCTTTCCTACCATTAAATAGCAATTTTTACCTTCAGCCAAATAACCATGAATTGTTTCCAGTTTTAAGGTAGTGTGGTAAAGTGGCAAAGATTTGGGGTTTTATTATTGGTGCATAGTTAATCCACTCTGTAATACTCTAAAATATTGAAATCACAGCATCTCATCAACCTTTATTGAATGCATTTATTCATCTTTTAAGTAAAATGGAAAAATTCATCAGTTTTAACAACTTTACTTTTTAAATAAACCTAGAGCAATTAATATTCTCTTGGCTTTGCAGGTTGTATTTTATCCAAAAAAATATGAAAAATTTGGATCCTTATTACTGTTTTTCCCCCTGTCTTTGCCAAAGCTCCGATTCCAGTGTGTGTATTGTCTTTTTGATAAACTAAGGACTTGGAGCAGTTAAAGGATACACATGATATTTTTTCACATAAAAGATAGTACAAAATATTTAAGGCCTTTCTTGATAAGATGATTAAGGAAAATGATCAACATCCTTTTAGTCATCTTTAAATAATAAAAAAAATTTTTCCTTTATTTTTCACTTAGCAGTCCCAGTTTCTACATCTTTGTTATGTTGTATAAATTTTTTAAGCATTGATATGCATCTGATACTCTGATATCTAAATGTTGTTCATCTCTGATTTGTGAAAATAAATATTATTCTTTTCAGTGGTATTGTGGGAAATAGTGCAACCACATTATTGACCACCATTGAAGAAATGCATTTGCTAAGCAAGAAAATATTCTTCAGTAGCTTGAGTCTTCATGCAAGCAAACTAATGGATAAGGTATGTCTTTGAAATGTTGATTTAAATGCATGAATATGCTGTTTATGTAATACATAAGTTGTCATCTCAATTATTTTTAGCAGTGAATAGAGAAGAATTTTTTATGATCTATCCATAGCTTCTTGAATGGAATCCTATAAGACATCCAATTTGAGATGTACAATAAGCAGTTTGAAATATGAGACTACAGCTCAAGAGAGATGTTAGTGATGGATAAGATCTTAGAATCTTTAGCATAGTTACCATTTTAATTCATGGTAGGTGATGAAATCACCAAGTGAAACAGTACAGAGGGGGAAGAAAAGAGGGCCCAAGATAGAGTCCTGGGGGACAGCCAGGGTTAACAGGATATAGATCTAGCAAAGCAGACTAAGTAGAGGTCAGAAAAGTAAGAGGAGAACCAGGAGGGAACAGTGTGATGAAAACCTGGACACAAGAGAGTATCAAGGAGAAGAGGGGGATCAAATTGTCAAGGCTACCAAGAGACCAAAAAGTACAAGGATCTGGAAAAGGCTATTAGATTTGGCAATTAAAGGATTACTGGTCAGTTTGAAGAAAGCAGCTTCAGTTGAATGATAATGTCAGGAAGCCAAAGTGTAGAGCTAAGTGAGTAAGAAGAAAAGTTGAGGCACCAATAATAGACTTCTCAAGAAATTTAGCCACAAAAGGGAGGAGAGACACAACATTAGTAGTATAGATAGATCAAGTGAGGGGTTTTTGTGAATGGTGGAGACATGGGCATGTTTGTAGGTAGTAGGGAAGCAACCATTAGACAGGGAGAGATTGAAATCATAATGGAAGAGTGGGGATAATAGAGGGGAAAATCATAATGCAAGAGTGGGGATGATAGAGGGGAAAATCTGCTAGAGAAGATAGGGTGGGATGTAGCAGATTAACCTTGACGAAGAGAAGAGCTTCTTCATGTAAGAAAGGGTTATGGTAGAGATCGTGGTAGAAGGGATCCGAATAATGTGAGGTAAGGAGGAGGGGAGAAGTAGAAACTCTTTTGGGGGTGGGAGGGTGGAGGAGGAATAAACATTTATATAGCATTTACTCTGCACCAGGCACTCTGCTAAGCACTTTATAAATATAATCTTATTTGTTCATCATAACAACCCTGAGAGGTAGGTACAATTATCTGCATTTTATAGTTAAGGAAACTGAGGCCAAAAAAGGTTGGATGACTTTCCCAGGGCCACACAGCTAGTAAATATCTGAGACCAGATCTGAACTCATGTCTTCTTAACTCCAGGCTTAGTGCTTTATCCACTGTTTCACCTAGTTGCCCAAGTGAACTCTTGGTGAATGGCCTCAATTTTTTCTCATGAAGCAAAGTTCTCAGCTGAGAAAGTGAGGAAGTATGGGCCTTGGGACGTTTGAGGAGGAATGAAAAGGATTAGAAAGGCTGCTGTGTTGAATGGTTTAATGAACTGATAAGGAATAGGCTAAAGGATTGCCTTGGGCAATGGGGTCCATCTGAAATTATGTAATAATGTAAATTTGTAGTGGGCCCATCCATGTGGATTTGTGGATTTTCTCTAGATATGTTCAGTAGCACGTTGAGTTGGAGTGAAAGCAGGGAGGTGGAAATTATCCAAGGCTGAGGCTTGTCTCAGAAGAGACTGGCAGTAGGATCAAGAAGCAAGAGACTAGAGAGAAAAGGATAGTATAGAATGGAACTGATTCCCCAAGGGTTCAGTCTGGGGAAGGGAGGAGAGTACAGCCAGTGTAGGAGATGGTGCTGGAAAGAACTTAGAAGGCTCAGGGAGGATGAAGAACAGGGTTTAAGGTTGTGAGGTAAAAGGAGAGGTGGAATAAAAAGAGATTGTGATAAGATAAGGGAACTTGAGAGTTCATTGAAATGAAGAATACTTATAGTCATCACCTATGTGTTCAGTTCTACATTGTCACCTTGAGTTCCTTTCCCTTTCTGAGTGTAGCTGGGGTAGAATGAAGAAATATATAATGGGAAATGAGTAAGATGAAGAACTGAAGTTAAGATGTTTGAAGGGGTGTTGGTATGTGTGTCGATGTTCCCTTTCATGACTGCTGGGTTTGGGGAGTAGAGAAAAATCATGAGCCAGGCACTGAACTTATTGACGAAAGAATGCCAGTGTCCTGGAGGTCTGTAGATAATGGTTACCAGAATCTAGATTGTGTGCTAAAAATAGACTAAGTCCCAAATTAGGAGAAGTTACTGAGTGGTGGTGGTAGAGAAAGAGCCTGAAAGTGTAATGGGGAGCAAGGAGTATTCCAGTAACATCATTATTACCAGTAAGGCAAGGGTTATGAGTGAAAGTGTACCTAAAACTGAAAGGGTGGTCAGAGAAGCTTTGTCATTAGGACAGAGACAGGTTTTAGTGAATGAAAGATTAAAGTAGTGGAAAGGTTAAAAGTTTAGAATGAAAGCAAGTGTATTACCTATGGAGCGGACATTCCATAGTGCATAGCAGAATGCATGCTTTAGAGCAGGATAGATATTGCAAGGAGGAGTCAGTGGGTTGAGGAGATGGCTATAAGGGAATAAACAGTTCAGGAGCCAGAATAGCATTTGAATAAGAATAGCTAGGGGGTTCAAAATCACTGTGACTGGGAGGGTATGACAGGGTGGGAGTTCATTAATCATTAAGAAATGTGTTCAGGTATGTTATCAACATCCCTAATGGTGTACCACAGAGGGAGACATTTCAGGGCCTTATTAAGTTGTATCCAACAGCCTTTTTATTGCTGCTCATATATGGCAGTCCATTTTCCTTCTCTGTGCCATTATATTGACTTGTTTCCCATGCTTTAAATTCATATCCTTTCACCTCTGACCATCTTCAAGACTTAGCTCTAGGGCTCCTTTTACATGAAACTCTTCTTGATTCCCCTCAACTGCCACCTTTCACTAAGTCACCTTATAGCCCTAATATAGAAAAATATTTGATAAGCTTTAAGGATTCTCCTAAAATGTTTACCAGAAATACCCTGCATTCTTTTTCTTCTTGGTCTACCTTTGAACATTCATGCTTGCTCATGTTTCCTTTTTATGTATAAGGCCAAAATCTTTTAGACAATAAAAGATAAAATTGGGTCCAATCTAACTGTAAATGAAATATTTAAAAGTAGAGGCTAAAATTAGATGGGAAGTGATTCATGGTCAGAGGATGCTAGGGTTTTTATGGGTTTTTACTTACCAGCACATCAGGACAACTCAACCCCAGAGTAGCGTCCTGAAGCTGAACCAGCTAACACACCAGAGTGGTAATGTATTAACTGTTGAGATAAAAGTCCTGTAGGATCGCTGTTCCTGGTGGAGAAAAGAAGGACGAGGGTAGGCAAATGATCAGATGCCCTTACTGTGTTATCCCTGGTATCCTAGTGTCTGGAGCCAGCCATTCTTACATATTATGGAATCCATTCTTGATTTGAACTTCGTATTGAATCTCCTCCATAACAGTGACAGATACTCTTAGTGAGCATACATATATCTCCATGTCTTAGAACTTACTTAATGTTAATATCAAACGTAATTATCTCTGTTGCATCTCAGTTAATTTTGATGTATTCATAGGAGACATCTTTTTGAAGGAGAGGTTTTAAAGTGATATTTTGCTTTACCGAGTCAAATTTCCACCAAATGTCAACAAAAGGCACAGAGGTATTACATCTTTAAACCAGTTTTGTGCTAAATAAGATGTGGTCTTTTATGGAATATTGCTTATAAAAATTTTACCTGTTCCCCTTAATAAGATATATCCTTTGTGCGTATAGCTTATTCTCATAAAAATTATATATAGATGTGAAATTAGCATATGATTTAGTAATTATCCATATTCTTTTGCCTGCCTTTGTTTAAAATAATAGGTCTGGGGGTGTGTGGAGCCAAGATGGTGGCATAGAAGCAGGAAAACTCCATATGCCCCCTCCATAACCACCTCAAATACCTATAAAAATGACTCTAAACAAACTTTAGGGCCACGGAACCCACAAAGTAAGAGAGAGAAACAAATCTCCCACAGAAGACAACCTGGCAGGCCGGCAGGAAGGGTCTATAGCAGCATTCTGGGAACCTAGCCCAGCTCCCGTGAGTACAAGGTTTTAGCCCCAGGGCAGCCCAACCAGCTGTGGCTAGAGGGACATCGGGAGAGTAGATCACCAGCAGCTGTGGTGGTTTCCAGAATTATCAACCCATAAATGCCAAAGACAAAGTGAGAGATCAGTGGACTTTAGGAACAGGGGGTCAGGGAGTGCGATCTGGCCTCTGCCCTGCGGAGGGAAAAGTGGCTGAGGTGGAGCAGCCGCTGCCATGTGGCTAATTTAGAGCTCCTAGCCTGCAGTTTGTAGGGGCACCAAGCAACCAATCTGAGGAGTCATGGCTCTTGCTTTAACCTACTTGGGTCTGGATTGCAGTCTAGGGAGGAGATTCTGGGGTGCATGACCAGTGTGCCAGAGCCAGTGGAAGTTTCTGAGAGGGCACCCAACTAATAGCTCCAACAGCTGTGAAAACCCCAGCAATTTGGGACAAAGTACTCCTCTCTGGAAGCAGAGTTCTACTGTGGCAAAAAGCTCAAGTCAAATAATTGAGTGGCAATGTGAGCAAGCAAAAGAAGCAAAGCAAGCACAGCAATCCGACTTTGTATTCTTTTTCGGGGGACGAAAAGGATCAAAGCATGGAAGAGGAGGAAGACAACAAAGTCAGAACTCTGGCACCAAAAGCTTCCAAGAAAAATATGAATTGGTTACAGTCCACAGAGGAGCTTAAGAAGGATTTGAAAACCAAATAAGAGAAGTGCAAGAAAAATTGGGAAGAGAAATGAGAATGATGCAAGAAAATCAGGAAAAGAAAGTCAGCAACCTGACTGAAGAAAATAATACCTTAAAAAATAGACTAATGCAAATGGCAAAAGAGTCTCAAAAAGCCAGTGAGGAGAAAAATGCCTTAAAAAAACATATTTGCCAGATGGAAAAAGAATCTCAAAAGTTCACTGAAGAGAATCATTCCTTCAGAATTAGATTGAAGCAAATGGAAGCTAGTGACTTTATGAGAAATCAAGAAACTATTAAACAGATCCAAACAAATGAAAAAATAGAAGGCAATGTGAAATATCTCATTGGAAAAACCACTGACCTTGAAAATAGATCCAGGAGAGATAATGTAAAAATTATTGGACTACCTGAAAGCTATGATAAAAAAAAAAGAACCTAGAAATCATCCTTCAAGAAATTCTCAAGGAAAACTGTCCTGATGTTTTAGAACCAGAGGGCAAAATAGAGTTTAAAGAATCTACAAATCACCTCTTGAAAAAGATCCCAAAAAGAAAACTCCTAGGAATATTATAGCTAGGTTCTGGAATTCCCAGATCAAGGACAAAATATTACAAGCAACCAAAAAGAAACAATTTGAATATTGTGGAAACACAATCAGGACAACACAGGATCTGGCAGCTTCTACAGTGAGGGATCGAAGGGCTTGGAATATGATATTCCAGAGGTCAAAGAAACTAGAATTAAAACCAAGAATCACCTACGCAGCAAAATTGAGTATCATGTTTCAGGGGAAAATATGATCATTCAATGAAATAGAGAATTTTCAAGCATTCTTGATGAAAAAACCAGAGTTGAATATAAAATTTGACATTCAAATACAAGAAGCAAGCAAAGCATGAAAAGGTAAACAGGGAAAAGAAATCATAAGCAATTTATCAGTGTTTAATTATTTACATTCCTACATGGAAAAATGATAATTGTAACTTATGAAACTTTTCTCAGTATGAGAATAGTTGAAGGGAATATAAGTGTGTGTTTATGTATATGTATACATACATATATGTCTACATAAGAGGGAATATGGGCATATGAATACATATGTTAGTGTGTGTATGTATGTGTACAGGTATACATAGACAGAGGGCACAGGACCAATTGAGTAGGAAGGGATGATACTTAAAAGGTAAAGTTGAGAGGTGAGAGAGGAACATAATGAGAGGAGATGGGGAGAGACAGAATGGGGTAAATTATCTCATATAGAAGAGCCAAGGAAAAACTATTACAATGGAGGGGAAGAACAGGAAGGCAAAAGGGAATGGGTCAAACTTAATCTCATTGAATTTGGCTTAGGGAGGGAATGACATACACACTAAATAGGGTATCTCACCTTACAGGAGAGTAGGGAGTAAGGGGATGAGAAGGGGTGATGAAGAAATGGAGGGCAGGTTGCGGGGAGGGAAGTTGGAAGCACCCACTTTTGAAAAGGGATAGGGTCAAAGTAGAGAATAGAACAAGTCTTTCACAGTATATCCACTATGGAAATGTTTTGTGTACAGCCTATATCGAATTGCTTATATCTTCCAAGTAAGGGTGCATGATGAAGGAGGAAGGGAAAGAATCTGGAATTCAAAGTTTTAAAATCAAATGTTTAAAAAAAATTATTATTATTATTATCATCATCATTATTTTTTACATGCAACTGGGAAATAAGATATATAGGCACTGGCATACAGAGATCCATCTTGCCCCACTGGAAAGTCGGAAGGGGGATGGGGAAAGATATAGCAGAGAGCAGATTGGGGGCAGGGGCATATACAGAGGGATAACTGTTTAGGGGTGGTGGATAGGGGAAAAATGGGGAGAAAATTTGTAACTTAAAATCTTGTGGAAATGAATGATGTAAGCTAAAAATAAACAAAATTTAATTTTAAAAATTATTATAATAAAAATAAATAATAGGTCTGAAATGTGTTTTCCATGCCTTTCAGTATTTTTAGATACCTCAAAAACTGACCTTTCTATAGTCTCACAATTATGGCACCTCTAACATAGATTTCCTCTGTGCATACTTTTCCCATCTTTTTCCAATTCAACACTAAATCTTAGACTAATATCCAAGTCCAAATGTGATGAATCTGCTATCCTTGATGGCTTTTTAAATTTTGTTATAAAAATCTTTGCAGATCTTTTCTATCTTCCATTTTTTGTCATCCTTCCAGTTTCATCTTTAAATGCTCTTGAGATAACTACTCATTTGGGGCTCTTGCTAAGTTTTCTTCACATTAGTGAAGTTTTACCCATCACCATTCTCCATTTTATGAGACAATATTGTTCATAACTTTCCACCTTCCTTTTCTGTAAGATTGTAAATATATATCATAAACTGGTTTTGCCCAGAGATGTTTGGCACAGCTTTCCACTAAGCAGGTAAGTCAGGTATTTGCTAACAAAAGCATTTTTGTTTGTCCTTTAGGTCTTGGATTTATTGTTTTACTTCAGTTAAATTCTCCATGAAATTGTAATAAATTGTTACATGTCTTGTTTTTGGCATTAATACTTGTTTCATTAGGTCAGGTCAGAGTTTTAATATTTTTTTTCTGTTTACATTCTTCTAGCTTTGTATTAATTTTGCTCCTCTACCAAGTCAGTGGTGGTCTGCATAGACTACTAGCTGGTTCGAGAATGACTCCTGTTCATCATTTCCTCTCTGTTGGAATATTATTTAATTTTTGTGACATTATTCATTTTTCAACATATTTAGTGTCATCTAATTCTTTTCTTAATGGAAATATTTGTAGTCGATGTCTTTAACCTCTCATTTCTTATCTATATTTCCATCCTTTTCCCCCCTGTGCCTTTGGAACAGATGTTAATGCATAACCAAGATTATTTTAATGGTCTTTTTTGCAAATACTTATCATGAGCACTCCAATACCAGATGACCAAATGTCTCAGGAAATGATAAAACAATGTTTTTTGCTGCTTTCTGAATAGATGATAAAAACCATTTAGCCAGCTCCATTAGCATCTCCAAGGAGAACCTAAGTGATCTTTCCATTTACTCACAACTTCCTTCTTCTAGTTTCATTTATAATGCAAATGGCGAGATTAATATAGTATAGCTCCTTCAATGTTCTGTCCATTTGTTGTGTGGATAGTAGATAAAAATCTCACATCTAGATTATCAGTAACTAAATTAATGTTCTAGGTAGTTGAAAACTATGATTCTTTTTAATTTTTGGATGATTTTTGTTTGTTTACTTTTAGTTTATAAGATTCAGTTCCACAGTTCCTTGAATTTCAAATTTTCTCCCCCTCTCTCCCCCATGGTGGTATACAATCAAGTATAGGATCTGCAAATATTTTCACATTGGACATTAGTCGGGTTATAAAAAAGGATTGTATCAGATGGAATGAACAATGGGAAAGAGGAAACAAACCCAACAAGATAAAGAAAAAGAGCAGGTAGTTTGCTTCAATCTGGATTCAAACTCTGTTCTTTCTAGTTCTTTCTCTGAATATAGACATCTCTCTCCATCATGAGTCTTTTGGGGTTGACTTATAACCCTGCATTGCTGAGAAGAGTCCAGTCTGTCTTGGTCATCACACATACGTTGTGTCTGTAATTGTATACAAATTTGTCCTGGTTCTGCTCTCTCATTCAGCATCAGTTCATCTGAACCTCTCCAGGTAAATATGAAATCCGTCTGCTCCTCATTTCTTTCTATGTCTCTCTTGTGTCCCGTAATTGGAGGTTGAATTTTCCATTGAGCTCTGGCTTTTTCATCAAGAAGGTCTGGAAATCCATCATATCATTGAATGACCATCTCCTTGCCTGGAAGAATATGTTCAGTTTCGCTGGATAGGTGATCCTTGGTTGCAAACTGAGTTCTTTTGCCTTGTGAAAAATCATTCCAGTTCCTCCTCCAGTCTTTCAGTGTAGAAGCTGCCAGATACTGTGTGATCCTCACTGTGGTTCCGAGATATTGGAATTGTTTCCTTCTGGCTGCTTGTAGTATTTTGTACTTTACCTGATAGTTCTGGAGTTTGGCTACAACATTTCATGGACTTTTCAATTTGGGATCTCTTTCAGGAGGTGACTGACAGAGATTCTCTCGATTTCTATTTTACCCTTTGGTTCTAGTATCTCAGGGCAGTTTTCCTTGATGAGCTCTTGGAAGATGTTGTCCAGGCTCATTTTTTCATCATGATTTTCTGGTAGGCCAGTGATTTTCAGATTATTTCTCCTGGATCTGTTTTCCAGGTTAGTTATTTTTCCATTGAGATGTTTTATCTCTTTTTCTAATTTTTAATTCTTGATGTTTTGTTTGACTGATTCTTGATTGCTCATAGAGTCAATCTCTTCAATTTGGTTGATTCTAGTTTTTAGCGAATTATTCTCCTCAGTTAGTTTTTGAAGTTCATTTTCCATATCACACATTTTTCTTTTTGAGGAGCTGTTTTCTTCATTGTAATGTTTTTCTAATTTTGCAATTTTGATTTTAAAAGAATTATTCATTTTATCTTCTATCTTTCTAATATGGTTTTCAAAGTTCTTTTTGAGCTCATCTAAGAATGCTTTCTGTGCTTGAGACCAGTTCCCTGTTGAGGCTTCATTTGTGGGTGTGGAATCAACACTGTCTCCCTCTGAATTTGGTTCCTCCCACTCATAATAGTAGGACTCCAGAATCTTTGTATTTGCAGTCTGCTTTTTACCATTTTGAGGCAGGGCCCTAGCAACACCCTTCCTCTAGGGTTCCCAAGCCTTTACTGTTTAAAGTTTTGCTTTGGGACAATAATTACTATGTTTTCAGGGTCAGGGAGGTGGGGAATTGGAGCAGCTGGCGTTCACTCTGCCCTCCTGGACTCTGGAAGTCCAGATAGGGGCTTTTTAAATTTCCAGGCTGTGGTTTGGTAGCCCCAGGAGTAGCTGCTGCCACTGCTGGGGTCCCTGCATTTGACTCTTACCCAGCTCTGTCCAGTCCCAGCCCTGCAGTGATAGGCCTGGCAATGGCCCTTAGGGTTGGTGGGTCAGTTTGCCACCACATTGATCAGGCCTTGTCAGGGCCTCTGTGCGCCCCGGTGTCTGGGCCTCTGCACCAGCCCCAGTCATCTTCGAAGCCTCTGCCAAAAACTATGATTCTTACTACCTTTTGCTATTTGTTGAACCTAATTTTACCTTTGTCTGCTATGAAGATCTACTTCATAAATAAGGGGACATCTGACTAATCTATAAGGTAAATCAAAAAAATGGAATAAAGGTACATTTGTTTTAATATGGAAGAAAAAGCAGGGATAAAGCATTTCGTACTTTTATTAAATTTTTCTCATAAACTTACCATATCTTTGTGCTAATTTTAACAGTACAAAATTTGGAGGGAAGAAAAACAGGCATTTATGTCTTTTCCTTCCACATATATTAATAATCTAAGTGAATCAAGACTTTATTTTAGTTTTAACTTTCCATATAATTTTGTAATGAAGTTCAGTCTTTCGCATTTTATCAGGCAGCTGCTGCAAAAATGTGATGCTATAAGTTCAGAATTATTATTTTGCTCTTAAATCAAATGGAATATAATTTTTTTCATGATTTTAAAACTTTTAATTCCAGATTCATTCCCTTCCTTCCTTGTCACCCACCCTTACTGGAAAGATAAGCAGTTCAGTATAGGTTGTACATATGTGGCTAATGCAAAACAATAACATAGTAGATATATTGTAAAAGACTGACTATATTTCCCTCCCTCCTATCCCACCTCCCACTCCCACTTGTTCTATTCTCTACTTTGATCCCGTCCCTTTTCAAAAGTGGGTGCTTCCAATTTCCCTACCCCCCAGCCTGCCCTCCCTTCCATCATCCTCCCTCTCCTCCCCTTCCCCCACTACGCTCCTGGAGGGTGAGATACCCTATTTAGTGTGTATTTCACTCCCTCCTCAAGCCAGATTCAATGGGAATAAGGTTGACCCATTCCCTTTTGCCTTTCTATTCTCCCCCTCCATTGCAACCATTTTCCCTTGCCTCTTCTGTATGAGATAGTTTGCCCCAATCTGTCTCTCCCCATCTCCTCTCATTATATTCCTCTCACCCCTTAATTTCACTTTTAAGTATCATCCATTCCTGTTAAATTGGTCCTGTGCCCTCTATCTATGTATACCTGTAAACATATATACACACATTCACATATGTATTCATATGCCCATATACCCTCATATATAGACATACGTATATATTTCTAATCCCTTCAACTACTGAGAAAAGTTTCATAAGTTACAATTATTGTTTTTCCATGTAGGAATGTTAATAGTTCAACTTTGATAAGTTCCTTATGATTTCTTTTCCCTGTTTACCTTCTCATGCTACTCTTGCTTCTTGTATCTGAATGTCAAATTTTCTATTCAACTCTGGTTTTTTGAGCAAGAATGCTTGAAAGTCCTCTATTCCACTGAATGACCATATTTTCCCCTGAAACATGATACTCAATTTTGCTGGGTAGGTGACTCTTGGTTTTAATCCCAACTCCTTTGCCCTCTGGAATATCATATTCCAAGCCCTTCGATCCCTCAGTATAGAAGCTACCAGATCCTGGGTTATCCTGATTGTGTTTCCACAATATTCAAATTGTTTCTTCCTGGCTGCTTGTAATTTTGTCTCCTTAATCTGGGAATTCTGGAACCTAGCTATAATATTCCTAGGAGTTTTCTTTTTGGGATCTTTTTCAGGAGGTGATCAGTGGCTTCTTTCAACCTCTGTTTTGCCCTCTGGTACTAAAATATCAGGGCAGTTTTCTTTGAGAACTTCCTGGAGGGTGATTTCTAGATTCTTACTTTGGTCATGGCTTTCAGGTAGTCCAATAATTTTTAAATTATCTCTCCTGGATCTATCTTCCAGGTCAGTGGTTTTTCCCATGAGATATTTCACATTGCCTTCTATTCTTTCATTTGTTTGGATCTGTTTAACAGCATCTTGATTTCTCATAAGTCTGTTTTTTAAGGTATTATTTTCCTCAGTCAGGCTGTTGACTCTAATTTCATAATTTTTTTGCATTGTTCTCATTTCTCTTCCCAATTTTTCCTCCACTTCTCTTATCTGCTTCTTAAGGTCCTCTATGGCCTGTAACCAGCTTGTATTTTCCTTTGAAGCTTTTGGTGCAGGAGTTCTGACTTCACTGTATTCCTCGTTCCATGCTTTGCTCCTTTTTGTCCCCAAAATAGGAATGTAATGTTGGAATCTTCTGTCTGCTTTGTTTCCTTTGCCTGCTTATTTTGCCACTCAATTACTTGACTTTTGGGCTTTTTACCACAGTAGGACTGCCACCAGACAGGGGAGCTTTCGTCCCTAACACTAGGGTTTTCTCAGCTGCCGGAGGTATTAGATGGGTGCCCTCTCTGAGGTCTCCACGCTCTGGCAGGCTGCACGCACACCCCAGGACCTCCACCCTAGACTGCAATCCAGATCCAAGCAGGTTAAAAGCAAGAGCAATTACCCCTCAGACTGGTGCTTGGTCCCCTTACACTCTGCAGGCCAGGAGCTAAAGCCGCCACGTGGCACTGGCTGCTTCTCAACCTGGGGGTAAAAGCCACGCACTCCCACTTACTGGTCCCAAAGTCCAGACTGCACTGACCTCTCACTTTGTCCTTCTCATCTATGTGTTAATAAATCTGGAAACGGCCACAGCTGCTGCTGATCTGGAGTTCCTCCAGCCAGCCCTTGGCTGGTCAGGCCCTCCCTGGGGCTAAAGCCGCGGTGTGGGGCTGGGCTCAGCTCCCAGAGTGCTGCGATGGATTCCTGCCGGCCTGTCGTGCCGTCCTCAGCGGTAGGTTAGCTTCTCTGTGTCATTTTGTGGGTTCGGCAGCTCCAAAGTTTGTTTAGAGTCCCCTTTTTACATGGATTGGGGAGGGTGGAAGCCTGAGCTGCGGGAAGGTTGTGCTTCTACTCTGCCATCTTGGCTCCGCCCCAACCTGGAATAGAATTTTTTTTATGATCCCTTACCTAAACTCGGGCATTTGGATAATTTCCAAACATAGTAAAGGAAAGACTAACTATTCTTCAACTATTTTTAATAGTTGACAGATAGTAAAAGGACAGTAAATAGTAAATTTAATAGTTTAATAGGAGACCTATATGGTATTTGAAGATTTTATACTATTCAGAAATATCCAGCTTAAAATGTTCTTTTATAATGCCCCATTTATTGATTTGATTATGGGTACATAAACTTTACAACTAAGATGAGTAATATCTAATGTTGCTGGCATTTTAACAGATGTAGTATGTTATTACCATCTCTGCTACTCATAAACAAAATGATCATGTATTCATTAATCCATATATTAACTTTATGAAGTGTGTGTTTAGAATTCATTGACCATTTTACGATTTGGAAAACTGTGCCACAAAGTGTTTGTTTTTGTTTAAAATAGCATTCATTCTACTCTAACCTATACATGCTCTATACTGGAATCTCTATTTTTTAAAATAACTGTTTGGTGCTATATCCCTGAAAACTTTCAGAAGTGTTTCTCCATAGTCTTGTTATATTGAGATATCTGAGGAGAGGTTTGGGCTTTCTGGAGGGAAAGAATTGTAAAGATATCAGAATCACACAAAAGCCAATGATAGCTACTTCTGTGTTTACCTCCTGCTCCTAATTTTAGTGACTCTTTCTTACATCTCTTTATATGAGTCCTCCAGTTTCTTCTTGTTTACCTTTATAAAGGCTTCCCCAACTCCATAGCACCATCTGTGGCAATTTTCTATGCATCTGTTATAAGCTTATATTGATCTGTTAATTAAGATTAATACCCATTTTGATTATTTTAGTATATTATAATTAAATGACTAAAGATAAAGTTGAGTGTGAAATTTCAGTTTTGTTTCTGTGTATTGTGTCATTTAAACACTCATTTTTTTTTGTTTTTAGAACATTTTTATTACAAAAATCAGAAAATAACTATTTTGGCGATAGAATATAATTTTAATTAATCATTTCCCTGAACAAAATCATCTGTTAGAGATAATATGAAATGCTTAAAAACTATTCATTTTGAGATTTTAAATAGAAAATGGATCTGGAATCTAAATTGCAATTTATTTAAAGTGCTTCTCAGTTTGTTTAGTTGCTTCTCATAGCTGCCAAATTCCAGAGGATTAAGAAAATCATTTCTGGCTATTCACTGTTAATTTTAAATGGATCTCTTTTATTATAAATAGTAATGTTAAATTACTAATGTACTCTTACTGTTTAGTTAGGAAAAATTTAGTAAAAGATTGCCTAGCTTAAAATGAGATTATATTGTGTCCATTGTGGTTTGTCTACAAATTCTATACTTTGCTAAATTTGAAGTTATGATTGTTTTAACAGTACATGAAAGAGGAAGTTAAAGATACTCTATCTAGCCAGTACTTCCTCCTGAATATTCAAGCACCTTATTATTAACTGAAAGGAACATCTTCAGCTAAATTGAATGCCTGAATCTTTTTTCCTAATGGATATTTCCTAACTTTGTACTCAAATACAAAATGTAAAGCATGAATTTACCAGGCCTGTACTATTTTTCTTAAAATAAATAGAGTATATCAGCTTCTCCTCTCCATTTTACTTCACCCATTGAGAAGCAGATGCTTCTCTAAATGAGTAATATGGGAAAACAAATCCATACTAAAAAAGGGAAAAAAGAGCCCACATGTAAAACTTACATATCCAAATGAGATTTTTTTGAAGCATCTATATTTTAGACTAATTCATAGTGGATTAAAAATTACTAGATTGAGGCTAAACACAATGTTTATTGATTAGCATTCCAACCAAAAGGTTTTAATTCTGCAAGCACAAGACCTGTCAAATACAAACCTCTTGGGAAATATAGGTGAGTAGCTCTCTGCTAATGATATGGAAAGTGAGCATTTTTGCCCATTGATTTCTTGATAAAACGTTATTTTATCTTCCCTCCTCAAAACAAAACAAAAGCATATTGGAATCTATGAGGATAATAGAAAAGTGTATTAGATAAGTATGATGCGAACTTAACCATGTCCCAACTAAAATCTTTTCAGTTTTATCTTTCACCTGATGCTCGAGGTCCAGTTCACAATCTCACTGAAGTCACTATTGCCCGGGGAGAGAAATGAAACTATTCTCACAAGAGCCATGCCGTAGGTGTTTGTTGTTTGTTGCCTTGCATCGAACCTGACACAAACTTAGGTTTCCATTGTCTCTCATATTACTGAGAGTACCTTTCATTTACTCTGTGCCCTTAGCACAGTGAACTAACCACACCTCTTTTGAGATATACTCTGTTTTCCTATGCTCGTGTTTTCTCCTAAGAAACTCGGATTTTTCAAATCCTATCCATCTGACAAGACTCATACCAAATGTAACTTTCCCTGACTTCTGTCCCCCAGAAAAACATTCTCTAACACTGTCACAGCACTCTGTGTCTTTCTTATATCCCCATCTCATTCTCCCTTGCCTTGCTGGCTTGTAAGGTCTGTAGAAGGCAGGATCAGTAGTGTCCTTTTTACCTTTATCTTCACCATAGCTGCTAATACAGTATTTTGAACATAATGTAAACTTCCTAAATATTTTTTATGTAGAAATGAAATGACCAAAACATAACAAATATATGATGCATTTGATTGAATAAAGCAGAATGATACAAAGAAAAGGGATAGCAATTTAAGGTAAATACTTTTTCAGAATTAATATCACAACTTGGGGCAGTATATAAAAATGAATGGGAAATGGCTTATTAGGAGTATTAATTATACTGTGAATAGGCTGCCCTCTGTTGAATTAAACCCATGTGTAGGATATTTTGACTTTAATTTGAAAAAAAGTAGACTACAATAATGTTTTCATTTCTAACATATAGCTAGCTCATGTCCACACTAGTTTCAGATTCTTTACTGGCTTTATCTGGTTTCTTCAAATTTTGATATTTTTGTTTTCCAAATTATCTGCATCTTTCTCTTTTTCCCTATTTCTTATAAATGACTTTGCTATCCTTGTTAAGTATCAAGAAAATGTATAATTTATTACAGGCAAGCAATTCTAGGTCTCACTAGTGAAAAACAGAAGAGGTGCTTTTGTTAATAGACTTTTTAATTGGGTTGGAAAACTGCCAAAAAGAATAGCCTTTAAAAAATGAAAGCTGTGACAACAATTAAAATATGATTACTTTTTGTAAGATATATCTTCTTATGTGTTTATTAAAATTCTCACACAAATACAGAATTCCCTGATACCAGTGCTCTATATTAAAGCCCAGTAATCACCTGATCACCCATCTCATAGATTCAAGATACCCCAAAACGAAGTTCTAAGCAAAAAACCCTAAGTAAATGTTAATCTTTTTACTTTATTGATTCCTAGAATTTGGAGACTGTCTCAAGAAAGTTAATTTGAATCAGAAGTTCAGATCATAAGCAAGCATTGCTTTTATGAGCTAATGGCCTACTGTGTAGAAGATGAGTGTCTGGGCTCTAGGAAAGTGTCTTAGAGTCCAGTCAGGGCTCTGAGAGCAGAACCCTGTCTCTATGAGAACTGGTCCAATATATTGACAAAATGAGCTGGGTGAACCAGACTCTTCTGTTCCTTTTCTCCTTTCTTTTTCTCTCCAACCAACAATAGTATTCAGAGATGCTAATATATCATAGAAGAACAATGTTTCTTCCCCACCTAATGAAAAGAAAGAACAAGCAGTGAAAACGCATTCATATTTGTTGGAAATAGGGCTTTTCATATAGGTCTACTTTAAGAGATAAGCTTAAAAACTCTGTTATTTACCATCTCTAACTCTCCTAAGGTCTCATTGATTTTTGTGGCAGCAGATGAAGTGATTTAGAGACAAGTATGCAGAAAGAGGGAAAGACAATAGAAAAAAACTGAACGTGGTATGATTACCAATAATGGCCAACTTTTGCCCTAGAGAAGGGATGGAGAAATGTAATTCCCTTCTTTGGTTGGAGCAGTGGGCTATGGGTGTGGAATGTTGCATATGATGTTAAGCTGGTTGATATGTCAGTTTTGCTTAACTATTTTTTCCCTTTGTTACAATGGTAGAATCACTGAGAGGAAGCTTGAGGGGAGAGGTATGTCTAGAAATGACTCAATAGGCATCAATAGAACTTTTTAAAAACTCACTAGGTAACCTTACTTCCCATGATAATGCATCTGAGTAGGACTCTTCTAAAGGCTGGCATATGGAAGTAATAGTGGAGGAACAGGGAGAATTGTTTATTTATTATAATCATTATTCTTAAAGTCACACTATATCTTCCCTTTTACATATATATCTTCCCTCCCCAACTCTAAAAACGACTAATTTGGTTGATGCGTTTCCTATGTGTCCACACTGATTTCTTTAGTTATCTCCATTCCTTTCCTTCTTGTTGGAATTGAATTTTAAGGTTTACAAAACACTTTCTTCAAAATAACCTTATGAGGTAAATTTCAAAGTATTAGTATCCCTATTTTGTCGGTGTCGAAACCAAGTGTCTGAATGGGGAAGTGAATTGTATAGAGTCTCTACCCTAGTATGTCAGAACCAGGATGTGAACCTGCTGTAGACTGGGTTCTAAGTGTAAGCCTTTTTCCACTATGTTGTTGTTCAGTTGTTGAGTCGTGTCTGATTCTTTGTGACCTAGCATATGGATCATAGCATGGCAGCTCCTTCTCTCCTTCACTGTGTTGGTCACCTTCTGATCTGAGGGACTCATCTTCTAATGTCATATCTTTTAGCATTTTAATACTCACTATGGGATTTTCTTGGCAAAGATACTGGAGTGGTTTGCCATTTCCTTGTCCAGTGGATCATCATTTGTCAGAACTCCTCCCTGTGACCTGTTTATCTTTGGTAACCCTGCATAGCATTGCTCATAGTTTCATTGAGCTATGCATGCCCCTCCACCATGACAAGGCAGTGATCCAGGAAGGGAATTCCACTATGCTATGCATCAAAGAGCCAGGTCAAATACCACCTCTCCTTCCATGTATATTTCCCCGATTCCTCATTCATTAATTCATTTAATATTTATTAATATCCTATGTTGTACAGAGCACTATATTATAGTTATAATATATAATATAATATAATAATAGCTAGCATTTATGTAGTGCTTTAAGGTTTTCCTCCCACAGTTATTGGGAGGCAGGTTCGCTTATTACCCCCATTTTGCAAAGGAGGAAACAGACAGACAGATATTGAGTGAGTTGCCCAGGATCATAGAGTTAGTAGGTATGTGAGGTTGGATTTAAATTTAGGTCTTCTTGACTGTGGATCCAGAGCTCTATCCACTGAACCACCCAGTTGCGAAGTAAGAGTTTAGAAAAGACTGTCCTAATATTAAACTGTATAACAGAGTGAGGAGACACAGATACTGATACCTGTAACATAAAACCTGATACCTGTAATATAAAATGATACATGATAAGTGCATATAACTATAGAAGCAATCTTTAGGATGACAGTTTATTGGATGAGCTGCATTCAAGTAGTAATTATCTTCTATATCATTTCCACAATGCTTTTACTTTGGTAAGATTTTTTTTTAACATTTTCATTTTAAGTCAAGGAATAAAAATGAAATTCCATTATACTTTTCTTCTACCACTCTACAAAAATTTCTATGATTATTCTCTTTTGGTTAATAACAGAAAATTTGGGCATAAATGGAAATATTCCCTGAGCTTTTTGTTTCTAAGTACCAGTATTTTACATCATGTAAGTTAGAAGATACAAAAATTACAGACTGAATTTATAGTCTTAATTGCTGAAATTATGTAGTTACAACAAATTATAACTAACTACCTACCCATCCAGCCTTCTCAGCACTAATCTAGATGCTAAGCTTTACCTTTAATTTATTAAAATTAGTGGAGAACCAGGACTAGCTCTGTTTGTGTGTGTGTGTATTTTAGTATATACTTTGTCATATAAAACCTATATTATAAATCATCTTGCTGTCTCATGTCAGAGACCGACTTTGTGAGTAAATTTCTTTGTAAAATCACCTGTTTGTCCTTTTAATACCCAAATTACAGCAGTAACTTGGATTCTTTTGGGGGTTCTTAATATACCTAATCTTTAAAAAATATGTACTTCGGGGCAGCTTGGCCCCCTGAGTAGGGAGGACCCGAGTTCGGTTCCAGCCTCAGACACTTAACAACAAAAAAAAAAATTGCCGTGTAACCTTTGGCAAGTTACTTAACCCCAATTGTCCTCCAAAAAGGCAAAAAAAATTTTTTTTAATTTAAAAAATAAAAAATATGTACTCCTACACTATCAGGAACAAGGTAGTCAGCTATTCTGTGGACTCGTCTAAGATCTCAGTATTAACTACTTCCAAGGTCTGGATTCTATTATATTGACGACTCTCCATAATTAATATTCATGGTTTTAATATGTTCTTATTTTCTTCCCAAAGGACATTAAGGCATCCTAACATCCTGCCAGCTAGCAAATGCGTCTAATTCAATGGATGTGGTTTGCATTTACATCTAATTGTGAATTCCTGGCCCAAATCTTATGTTCTAGGATCAGCCTCATAGACCCTATAATCTGTGAATGTATGTTTTGGGATAAAGTGGAGATAGGAGTACATCTCAGCTCGATGAGCACTGATTGACTTTTGCACTTGGGTCTCCCACTTATCAGATGACCTGCTGTGTGTTTTCTTTTGCTTTGTGCTGAAAGAAAAAAAAGCACACATTTCCCACTGAAAAAGAAATAAAATGTTAGCCTGTACTTCATAGAAATTGTTTTTCCGCATCATTTCTTTGTTTTCTGAAACTCAGTATGTTTTATTTTATTCTTTTTGTTTTTTTGTTTGTTTTGTTTGTTTTGCTTTTTGGAGGGTAATTGGGGTTAAGTAACTTGCCCAAGGTCACACAGCTACTTTTTGTGTTAAGTGTTTAAGGCCGGATTTGAACACAGGTCCTTCTGACTCTAGGGCTGGTGTTCTATTCACTGCACCACCTAGCCACCCTATTTTATTTTATTCTTTAACAAATAGACTGAACAATAAAAATTATCACTGCTTTTAATTTAATTCAAAATATTTGTGTGTCATTCTAATAGTACTCAAGGACTGAAATGAATCTGTGATCCCATCAATTTGGGAGTTCTCTCCAATGATGCACATTGCAGCTCATCCATTTTTGCCTGTCCTGTATGAGTTTCATTTCTGTCTTTTTTTTTTTAAAGCAATTGGGGTTAAGTAAATTGCTCAAGGTTACACAGCCAGTTATTTCTAGGTGTGGTGCTAAGTATCAGAGCCCAGATTCGATCCCCCAGGTCATCCCAACACTGGGGCTGGTGCTCTTACTCACTGAGCCACCTGGCTGCCCCTAAGCAATTGGGGTTAAGTAACTTGCTCAAGGTTACACGGCCAGGTGTTTCTGGGTGGATGCTAAGTGTCTGAGCCCAGATTTGATCTCCCAGGTCATCCCGACACTGGGGCCGGTGCTCTTACTGTGCTACCTGGCCGCCCCATTTCTGTCTCTCTTCTTCCCAAGAATTCACCAAAGGGGTCCACCTAAAAATGGTGAAGGCCTTCCTAAATTTCCCCTTATATCACAAAGCTACCAGCAGAACACTAATGTCTTCCATTGTTCATTCCTCACTCTTGCTATGTCATCAGTCCATCTTCTCCTTCTGGAATAGGACATTATTTAATGTCCTTTAATGACTTCCTTTATTCCATTTGCCTTCAGAGTTCCATGTTGATTATATGACCTTGTGAATAGACTGAGCCTATTTCCTAAGCACAAGTCTAACCAATCACGGAGAGGCATATCACCAGTAGACTGGCTAATAATGAAACATTTTTCGGCCATGGTAACCTATAAAAGAAAGATATCTAAAAGTTGGCATTTTAATTGTTGGGAATTTCAGAACAAAATATATAGCTTTGACAAAATTTTGGGTAAACAATAGAATTGATACGTAAGATATCAGATCTTTGTACATTTTTATCATGAACTAACATAATTTTGTTCATTGAAGTTTACTGAGTAAATATAAATAATGATGAGTGATTTATATTTCAGGTTGAACTTCCACCACCTGATCTTGGACCAAGCTCTGCACTAAGCCAGACACTTGCATTATTACGTGAAGTGTTGGCATCTCATGACTCTTCAGTTGTACCATTAGATGCTCGTCAAGCAGATTTTGTGCAAGTATGTTGCCAATTCTTTTTTAATGATTAATTTTGTACTTCTATCACATAGTATATAACAAAAAACTTTTTAACAGCTTCTTTCACTTTTTTTTAAATAAGTCAATTTATTATCATTAAAAAGGTAAGTTTGTTCAGTGACCATACTGCTATTTAACTTTTAATTATTCAGCTTCATAAATCATATCTTTGGAAGTTTTCCTTATATATTTATATAATCTTCCTTCCTTCTCTGCTTATTGATACTTAAGTACTGTCTCTGCATTCCCACAACCTAGGAGCATAGAAACTTGCTTGTGAACTAAATAATGTACAAATTATATTTTCTTTTCAATTGTTAGGTTTTATCATGTGTTTTGGATCCTTTACTCCAAATGTGTACTGTATCTGCAAGTAATTTAGGCACAGCTGACATGGCTACATTCATGGTCAACTCTTTGTATATGATGAAGACAACACTAGCACTCTTTGAATTTACTGATAAACGCCTAGAAATGCTACAATTTCAGGTAAAGTTAATGTTAACATTACATCTTACTGTAATGGAGTTTTTTCCTCTCAATTAAGGGTTTTAAAATGCTTTCAAGTTAATAAGCCTTTACTCTGACATAAACATAGAGAAGAGTAGATTAAAAAATTATTTTCCACATTTGCTAAGGATCTTACTATGGAAAATGGAACAGAACTTCTCTGATTGCACTGAGGTAATCACTATGTAGATTTCAGTCTCGAACTGTAAATAATGTGATATACTTCTCAAAATCTGGAGCTAGCACAGGAGGTGTTAGAGAGAGCAGATATATTTTTATCTAAGTGTAAACTAGTGTTAGGCAAAACATTAGAAATCATTATACCATTCACACTAGTTCTACAAACCAAGTGGTTATCACTTAAGCTTCTCTATGATGCTTAAAGTAAATGAAATTATAAAATGTACTGTTAACACTAATTAGAAATAGTGATTTTTGATGGTAGTTAATACATTTTTAAGGAGCTAACAATGCCAGAAGCTGTCATACATATGTAAATGACTTAAGGGGTATGAATTAATTAGAGTTTATTTTGTTTTTTCCCTGATTAAACCTTTTAGATGTGATAGTCCTTTACATTTTTCACATGTTAATTTTTATATTTTTCATTTTTGTTTAATTTTTTTCAACTATTCAGGTACTTCTATGTGTATATGTACTAATATGAGTAGAAATCTTCAAATAAGACAGGTATGAATGCCAGATTTTAAAATACAGATTTAGTAAGGGATGCCCTTACTTTTATTCTCTAACATCGGACACTGTGTTGTTTGTGGTTTGATCATAAACTCACAGCAGCTTATAATTGAAAAGGACCTTTGAGATCACCCAGCCCATTTTTCTGTCATCCACAGCATCATGTGAGAGGTGGCCATCTGACTTCCACCTAGGCACACTTTTGAGACATCCCTTTCCTTTGTTGAAATTTTGTGTTAGAAAGTTTATATTGAGCCAGAATTTGTTCCCTCCCTTCTACCCACCGATGCTAATTCTGAAGAGCCTCAACTCGTCTTCTGCATGACATCCCTTCACATGTTTAAGTACCGCTATTATGCTCTATTCTAAGGTTTCTTTTATCAAGAGTGAAATACCAATAATTCCTTCAACTGATCTCCATATCTTACTTTTCTTCATTTGCTTTATCATAACTAATAAGAAAGAGTCTAACTATAACCTCCATTGGCTGTTGCCTACTTTTAAAGGGGAAGGGGAACTAGCCCGTTCCTTATGTCTAGATATAGCTATTGCCCAGTACAGTCTTTGGTCCTTTATCATTTCATTAATTTATTTTCCTTCCTTCAATAGGAACTCAACCAAAAATTTTTCAGTACTATTGTGTTCAAGGATGGCTCTGTGAGAACAAAGATGGAATAAGACTCACAACTGCCCTCAAAAAGTTTTTATAGTTTAATGGGGGAGTAAAACTCATATACAAATAACTTACATACAATACAAAATGGTATAAGTACAAAGGAAAGTATCGTCACAATGATATGAGAGATTTTACAAAGGAGCACTCTTACTTTCAGCTCATAGCTTCAATAAAAATTTCACTAGGAAGGCTGACAAAAAGTTTTTATAAATGGTGGTATCAGGGGTAGCTAGGTGGCTCAGTGAGTAAGAGCACTGGCCCCAGAGTCGGGAGGACCCGGGATTGGTTCCAGCCTCAGATACTTAACACCCACACAAAAAAAACTGGCCGTGTAACCTTGAGCAAGTTACTTAACCCCAATTGCTTTAAAAAAAAAATAGTGGTGTCTAAATTGTACTAGGAAAGGAGGAGTTTCAGTAGTCAGATACACTAGAAAGTCCATTCTAGTCCTGGAACATGGCATCATAAAAGACATTAAAAGGAAAGAATGAGAATGAGGATAGTGAGTCATCCTGTTTAGCTGAAATGTGGAATATGTGAGGAAGTAGTGTTAGTTTGGAAAGGTACATTAGAACTACAAAGGTACATTAGATGTTGAAAGGCCTTGAATGTTAAAGAATTTATTATTCAGGAGGCAGTCAGAAGTCACAAGTATTTTTAGCAGGGGAGTGATGTTGTTAGAACCATACCTTAAGAAGCTTTCTTAGAGTAAAGGATCGATTGAAGATGGAAGAGACTGTAGATATGAAAATCAATTAGGAGATTGTTACAGTATTCTGGGCCACCAGTGATGACAACTTAAACCAAGGTAAGTTGTACTGAAAATAGAAGGGAAGAGACTTATGGGGAGATCTAGAGTTGGAAGCAATTGATAGCTGTTTGTCTGTAACACTTGAAGGAGGAAAAAGAGTTAGATAATGCTAAATAAAATACCTGGGTGATTAGGATGGTAGTTCCACCAATAGCAGTAGACAAGTTGTAAGGAGGGACAGAGTTTTATGGAAAAATATCACTTCATATGGGAAACACGAGAGCTGACCACAAGTAGCATCAACAAACCTTTGTTGGGTTTGAGAAGTCAGAGAATATCCAGTTAGAGAACTCTAACGAAATGATCATCTCTGTAGAGTGCCCAACCAAGACCTTCCTCTGGCACACAAATTTCTACTATTCAGGCTAAGACTGTTTCTGCCTGTGCTACAAAAAGACTGACTTTTCTATTGCCTATTTTCACCCTGTAGACGTAGCAGTGACAAATAATTGGGATTGAATCACAGTCAAGAGAATTACCATCAAACCCCTTCCTCCTTTAAAATAGTGTCCTCTGTTATATTTCAGATTGAAGCACATTTGGATACACTTATAAATGAGCAAGCATCTTATGTATTAACCAGAGCAGGTCTGAGTTGTATCTACAATGCTGTACAGCAGTATAAACCGGAACAGGTAAGAACATGTTAAACAGCCATATATTTTCTTGAAAGTAGTGGGTCACTGAATTGCATTATTGTAGAGAGGTTTTATTCTTCTTTCATTTTAGAGATGTAGAAAGTAAGACTTAGATATATTAAATGCAGTTTGCTCTGGACTCTATAGTGTCCCCATGAAATGGATCTGGTAATAGTATAATCAGCTGGAATTTCTCTATCATACTCCAGAAACTTTTTTTTTAATCTGGAAGCAAAGAAGAATAATTAAAAGTAGTGTGGTAGAGTAGATAAAGAACTAGAATAGGGGTTAGAAGATCTGGATTCTAGACTCGGATCTCCAACTTTCTGCTAGTTGTATGATCTTTGCAATTCCCATGTGGGAAGCAGTAAGTAAAAGGATTTGACCTGGCATAGAGTTTATGATGGGGGAGTAATATATAATAAGCTTGAAAAGATAGACAGTGTGGCCTTATTGGGGAGGACTTTAAATGCCAGACAATGATTTTGTATTCTATTTTTGAGGCCCTATCAATCAGGTAATAATCATCAAATATTAAGCGCTTGCTATGTGCCCAGCATTGTGCTAAACACTACAAAGAAAAGCTAAAACATAGTTCCTGCCTTCAAGATGCTCACATTCTAAAGAGGGAGATAATATACAACTAACTCTATGAATAGAAGATATATACAGTGTAAATGGGAAGTAATCTCAGAGAAAAGACATTAACCTCCAACATTGTGGAGAAGTGAGAAAGGACTCTTACAGTAAGTAGGATCTGAACTGAGACTTCAAAAAAACCTGGGAGGTGGAGGTGAGGAGCGAGCATTCCAGGAATGGGGGCCAGCCAATATATCTATGAATGGAGTCAGGAGATAGAGTGTCATGTCTGAGGAACATGAAGTAGGCCATTATAGCTGGCATGTGGTATACATGGGGGGAATTAGTGCAAGAAGACTAGAAAGGTAAGAGGGGACTCCATTATAAAGGACTTTAAAATGCCAAACAAAGGATTTATATTTGTATGAGGAGCTATAGGGAACTGCTTGAGTTTATTGAGCGGTATGAGAAAGGGGAGGGGAGAGAAGGGCATTGTAGGAGGGAAGCATGGTCAGACTTGCACTTTAGCAGGATGATCATTTTTTCACCTGAGTATAGGATCAACTGAGCAGAAGATTATTGCGTTAGTCTAGCCATGACCTGATGAGGTCCTCCAGCAGGGTTTGATTGTGTGAGTGGAGAAAAGGGGCATATAAGAGAGATGTTGGGAAAGAAGAAAAGACAATGCAAAAACAGATTGGATAAGTGGAATATGTAAGAGATTGGAAGAGTGGGACATCAAGGTTGTGAAATAGTTGACTGGAAGGATTGTCCTGCCCCCAGCAGTAAAAGGGAAGTTGGGGAAAAGGAATAATTTAGGGAAAGACTATGAAGTCTATATTAGACATGTTTTTGAGTTCACCTGCAAAACAACCAATTTGAGATAAACCAGAGTCAGTGAGATTAGAGGTCAGGAGAGAGCTGTATAAATATCTAAATCTTGGAATTATCTACTTAGAGATGATAACTGAATCCTTTGGAACTGATGAAATCAACAAAGCATAAAGTATAGAGGGAGAAGGAAAGAGGACTCAAGCAGTATATCAGAATGAATAGAATTCTGTATTTGAAGAGACCTGGGTTTAAATTCTGCTTCTGCCAATTACCAACTCTATGATCATGGGCCTTTCAATCTATATGAACTTCAATTTCCTTTTCTATAAAATGGGCCTTATAATATCTCTATGACCTAATTCACAGGGTTCTTGTGAGGCTACTGTAAAATCATATATATAAAGTGCTTTTCAGAGCATAATTCACCATACAGGTGTCAATAGCAGCAACAATAGTAGTTGTTGCTGTTGTCAGTATAACCCTGCATGTGCTACACTCTCAGCTCCCAGCTTCTGAGTACCTGGAAACAAACAACATATAACCTCTGTATCCCTGAGACTCAATCTTTGTTGGAGTTGATTCTTCTTTAGAATAGGACCTCATCTGACTCAACTAAGTGACATAAACTATAAGAAAATAAATGAGTCAACCAAATCATAAGAATTATATAGAATATCTACTGTGTAATAGACTTGTTACATGATGTTAAATTCAACTCCTGTCCTAATCTCTTCCTCACCAAAGGTTTGCATCCTTTCCATTGGATATTTTTTCCTGTAGAAGCAATTCTATAATGCAAACAAATTTTAAAAAATAGAATTTAATATATGAAATTTTGTTTTTGCGAAAAGTTTTTAAGGATACATTAAGCTGGGGCGGCCAGGTAGCACAGCGAGTAAGAGCACCGGCTCCAGTGTTGAGAAGACCTGGAGATCGAATCTGGGCTCAGACACTTAGCACCCACCCAGAAACACCTGGCCGTGTAACCTTGAGCAAGTTACTTAACCCCAATTGCTTAGGGGCGGCCAGGTGGCTCAGTGAGTAAGAGCACCGGCTCCAGTGTCGGGATGACCTGGATCAAATCCAGGCACCCAGAAATAACTGGCCGTGTAACCTTGAGCAAGTTACTTAAGCCCAATTGCTTTAAAAAAAAAAAAAAGAATACATTAAGTTCACAAATCAAGTAAAGTTTATTGGAATTTGCATTATTTGAACCTTTGAAATGTATAATTAATATCACCTGGCCGGGAGATTTGAAGGTCATGTGAATATTGAATTTTGTGGGTATTATGAAACACTTTTTTTCCCTTAGCTTTAGTGATCCTTACAGCTGTTTTGTTTGTATGCTCTCTTTCTGGTGATAAATATGAGCTTTTCTTCAGTTTTTCATAGAGAATGTAAAAATTTCTAATTCTTTCTAAAAAATGGGTGTACAACAGTAGAGTACAAATAGATTAATCCTGTGAGGATCTAGCTTTTTATTTCAGACGCAGAAAGCTTTTCTTTGACATAGACTCTTTGCTAGTCTTATATAGGGTGGTTCAGAGAAAGATCACTATGTTTAGAGAGAGGCCCTGGATTCATATTCCCAGTTTGACTACCTACTCCCTGTCTATCATTGGGCAGGTCACTTCACTTCTCATCTGTAAAATTGGGGAGTTGAAATCAATGAACTCTAAAATCCTTTTCAGCCTTATTTCTGTGATTCTGTGATTCCCATTCTCTGAACTCTTCTATCACTTATAATCTGTAGGATACAATTTAGCACTTAATTACGTGTTGCTGTACATTGTTGACTTTGCTTTAGGCTTGTTGTTTTCTTCCCATGTCTTATTAACTTTTCCTGTCTATCCTGGTGCTGAAAACATAGTATTCAGTATATATTTTTTGGCTGATTGACTAATTGACTAATTAAAAATGATTGTTATTTTACTAAAGGGTTTCTTTAAATAGGAGCCCCCCAGTGCATTTTAGTGTTCATTTACAAATCATTAACTTTTTTTTTTTTTTTTGCTTTTTGGAGGGCAAAATATTATATTCATCAGTACTTCAAAATTACTGTAGTTATTAGACCTGTCAATGGATCACATATAATTGTAGTCTCCCTATCTAGAGACTACATTTCAAAATAAATTTTTTTTCATCCCTTTGTTGGGTTTAAGTAGCTTGCCCAAGGTCACATGGCTAGGTTTTTTTTTGTTTGTGCGTGTTAAGTGTCTGAGGCCAGATCCAAACTCAGGTCCTTCTGACTCCAGGGCCAGTGCTCTACTCACTGCGCCACCTAGCTGCTCCAAAATACTTCTCAAATCATTAACTTCTTGATAGAGAGTATAGAGGCATAAAAATTTAATAAAGTACAATAATTGAAAATCAGAAATAAAAATAAAACAACTCCAAAGTAATGTAAATAGGAAAATAATGATTTGCAAAGTGTATTTTAATTTTAACTTTTTAGGAACATATCTGCTTAATTAAATGAGGTACATTTGTAACAGTCTTGAGTTACAGTTTAAATAAATATACCTAAATGCTTTATTTCTGAATAGTTTCTTAATATTCTTTGTTTCCTTGAATTATTCATTTAAATCCATTTTTCATTATTTTAAACAAGTGGCATTTATGACAGATAGCATTTATATAATCAAACACAACTCGTGGGAGGTAGATTATTTGTCCTATAACAGATAGTTTAGCTGATTAAATGTACTCTAAGATATTAATTAAATAGATAAAGCAGTTCTGTAATATAAATTATACTTCCTAACATATGACTTGCCTTAATAATTACCAAAAATATAAAATAAATGCGGGAATTTGAAAGATCAAATTATGCATGTATGAATGGGATTGTGCATTTATGACACCTAACAAGTCTTTGCTTAAACTATGCTATTTCTTCTTTCTCATTTTACATTTTTATTATATTTAATGTTAAATTCAAACATATACTCTATTCCAGAGGTTCTAACTCATATTCTATTTCAGGGATTCTTTTTTTTTTTTTTTTGGAGGGCAGTTGGGGTTAAGTGACTCGCCCAAGGTCACATGGCTAGTAAGTGTGTCAAGTGTCTGAGGCTGGATTTGAACTCAGGTCCTCCTGACTCCAGGACCAGTGCTCTATTCACTGCACCACCTGGCCACCCCTATTTCAGGGATTCTTAACTTTTTTTGTATCATAGACCCCTTTGGCAGCTTTCTGATGCCTATGGATCCTTTAGAAGAATTTTTAAATGCACAAAATAAAATACAAAGGGATTAAAAAAATTTATTTTGAAATATAGTCTCTAGATAGGGAGACTACAATTATATGTGATCCATTGACAGGTCTAATAACTACAGTAATTTTGAAGTACTGATGAATATAAATGATATTTTGCAAAACCTACAACTGTAAATGAAAACACCTGTGATTTCTATTGGTGACAAAATCACCAGTAATGTGGCTTGTTGCCTACTTTCATAAGTGACAGAAATACTAAATTTCAGTTAGAGGTTAGTGAAATCAGGTGTGTAATTTTTTTTATCATCTGTGTTTATAGACCTTCTGAAATTTGTCTGTGGACCCCAGGTTAACAACTCCTGCTGTCTTATAAAAGGTGTCTAAATTCCCCAAGTTCAAAATGATATTTTTTAAACATGTGACATTGTAGATGGCCTGCTCCCTGAATAAAGCCCAACATGCTGGCCCCAGACCTCAGCCATGGTCTGAAACTATGAGATACATGTGTCAAGGAGCTGAGAATGTAATACATTCCAGATTTAGGGGGCTACTTGTACATATACATGGGAGGAAAGGGAAGGATTATTGAGTATAGGACCAGCTACCAGGCCAGTTTAATGAAACAAAATCACAGGAAGGAAAGTAATAAGAAATCAGACTGACAAGGTAGGTAGGAACCAGGTTGTGGAGGTCTTTTAAGGTTAGGCTGAGTA
The DNA here is from genome assembly GCF_028583685.1 of Petaurus breviceps papuanus. Taxonomy (NCBI): domain Eukaryota; kingdom Metazoa; phylum Chordata; class Mammalia; order Diprotodontia; family Petauridae; genus Petaurus; species Petaurus breviceps. The sequence continues at coordinate 2,347,393 of NW_027187296.1, read as the reverse complement.
AGTTGTAGTTTATTTTAGGGACTGTTGGGAACCATGGAAGATCTTTGATTAAGAGGAGGTGATATGGAAAAATCTATTATTTGCAATGCTTCGAATCATTTAAGCCTGGGTAATCTTTCTAGACATTTGAAAGTGGAGACCATTCTGCAAGTGGCAGAGTTCCACATGATATTTTTTTTAATAAGACCTGTGATTTCATCAGTGTGAGGAGCTCCTGGTGAGAAACTTCCCATAATACTGCATATTGGTAACTTCTCTTCAATTCATAGTCTTAGAGAGTTGCCTTGGTCACCAGGAAGTTAAATGATTTGCCCAGAATCAAACACCTACTATGTATCACAGGTAGGATTTGAACCCAAGTCCTCCTGGATTTCAGACCACTATTTATCCACTATACCATACTGCCTCTGGTCGATATCATTACATATTGTCTTTGCTTGGTTTTTTTTTAGGGTCCCTTATCTAACTTGCCAAGCCTCGATTCAGTCTCACTGAAGGCAGCAATGGTAAGAAAACCAGAATTTCATATCAAAGCATTATTATTTGTGTTTCTTCAAGGCTTTTCTCTTTAATGATGCTTTCCTTCTAGATATGCTTTGTCTCTTGTGATTTTTTTATCTGCCTATATGTCTATATATATTGATAATACATATAGTATTTATATTGGTCTAAGAACAGATATATACCTGATATTTCATTGACTCAGGCTTTTTATATTTTTTATACTGAAACATATGTATATATATATATATATATATAGAATATATATATATTCTACAGTGTTCTGATATAACACCATATTTTTTATATGGTGTTATACTTCTAAACCCCCCAAACAAATCTAAATCCCCCCCTAAAACAAAAATGAGCACTAATATACAAGTAATCAGAAATGTATACAGAACAGACATATGCACTGTTATAATGACATATTTAAATAATTTCATATTGGTATATGTGGTCACATAATTACTCACAAATAAATATACATCTACATGTAGGCATGTAGCCATATTTACATGAACTACCACATTCAGAATTTTAGAATAGAATTTAAATATATTTTAAAGGTTATCATCAATTATATTGCTTCTGCATATCATAATTCATAAGAATTTCAAGGTTATTTACAGGCTTTGAAACATTGGTAAACTGACTTTGGGGACTGAATATACTGAAGTTCAAGAGGCAATTTGGTAGTATAGAAGGAGTATTGGCTTTGAAGTCAAAGGACCTGTGGTCAAGTCTTACCTCTGACATTGTCTATGAGTCTTTGGGCAAGTCACAACCTCATTTGGCCTCAGTTTATTTATCTTTAAAATGAGGGTCTTAGAATATGTGACCTTTAAGCATTTTTCCAACTCTAAGTCTATGATCCTATGATCCATAACACTTTTATTTCCTCAGAAAGATATAATAAGATAGTAGTGTAATATAGGAGAACAGAACTTTAAACTTTTTTTCTTAAGTAGTCCATACAGAATTAAATGAAGCTTTTTACATATCTTTTCTATTTTAAAACAATTACAGATAAAGATTCATCTGTATGTAGTTTAGGAAAATTGAAATTGGTATTTCTAACTCATTATTATTGAAAAAAACTGAAACATGTATCTGTTTTGTCATTGATGTGGGTATTCCCTCTAGTTGTGCATATTACAACCCATCTATAACTGCCCCATTCTGTGTAGTTCTCATCCATACCCTTCCATACATTCCCTTGGGGCATCCTTCAAATGTACAAAGAAAGTCATCTTTGTTTTTTCACAACATCATGAGGATCAAATAAGATAACATATGCAAAATATGATATAAATGCTAGCCCTTATTATCATTTTGACAGTGGTATATGTGTCCTATCTTTGCTTTTACCATATGACTAACCCAACTCTATTTTTTTTCATTTTTCAAATGCTTTATTAACTTCTGATTTACATCATTCATATCCGCCAGATTTTGAGTTACAAATTTTCTCCCCGTTTTTCCCCTACCCACTGCCCCAAAATAGCAGTCCCACAGGATATCCCCTCCTTCAATCTGCTCTCTCCCATAATCTTCTCCCATACCCCCTTAGACTTTTCCAGTAGGGCATGGTGGATCTCTACACCCCAGTGCCTGTATATCTTATTTCCCAATTACATGTAAGATAGTACTAATAATAGTATATATACATATTTTTAAACATTTGATTTTAAAACTTTGAATTCCAGATTCATTTCCTTCCTCCCTTGTCACCCACCCTTACTGGGAAGATAAGCAGTTGAGTATATAGGTTGTACATGTGTAGCTAATGCAAAACATTACCATAGTAGATATATTGTAAAAGACTGACTATATTTCCCTCCCTCCTATCCCACCTCCCACTTGTTCTATTTTCTTCTTTGATCCCATCCCTTTTCAAAAGTGGGTGCTTCCAACTTCCCTCCCCCCCCAGCCTGCCCTCCCTTCCATCATCCCCCCTCTCATCCCCTTCCCCCCACTCTCCTGTAGGGAAAGATACCCTATTTAGTGTGCATTTTATTCCATCCTCAAGCCAAATTCAATGAGAATAAGGTTGACCCATTCCCTTTTGCTTTCCTATTCTTCCCCTCCATTGTAACCATTTTCCCTTGCCTCTTCTATATGAGATAGTTTACCCCATTCTGTCTCTCCCCATCTCCTCTCATTATATTCCTCTCTAACCTCTTAATGTCACCTTTTAAGTATCATCCCTTCCTATTAAATTAGTCCTGTGCCCTCTATCTCTGTATACCTGTAAACATATATACACACATTCAATATGTATTCATATGCCCGTATACCCTCCGATATAGACATATATATGTATGTATATACATATGTGTATATATACATATATATATATTTCTATTCCCTTCAACTATTTTCATATTGAGAAAAATTTCATCGGTTACAATTATTGTTTTTCTATGTAGGAATGTTAATTAATAATTCAACTTTGTTAAGTTCCTTATGATTTCTTTTCCCTGTTTACCTTCTCGTGCTTCTCTTGCTTCTTGTATCTGAATGTCAAATTTTCTATTCAACTCTGGTTTTTTGAGCAAGAATGCTTGAAAGTCCTCTATTCCACTGAATGACCATATTTTCCCCTGAAACATGATTCTCAGTTTTGCTGGGTAGGTGATTCTTGGTTTTAATCCCAGCTCCTTTGACCTCCAGAATATCACATTCCAAGCCCTTTGATCCCTCAGTGTAGAAGCTGCCAGATCCTGGGTTATCCTGATTGTGTTTCCACAATATTCAAATTGTTTCTACCTGGCTACTTGTAATATTCTCTCCTTGATCTGGGAATTCTGGAACCTGGCTATAATATTCCTAGGAGTTTTCTTTTTGGGATCTTTTTCAGGAGGTGATCGGTGGATTCTGTGAACCTCTATTTTGCCCTCTGGTTCTAAAACATCAGGGCAGTTTTCCTTGAGAATTTTTTGAAGGATGATTTCTAGGTTCTCTCTTTGATCATGGCTTTCAGGTAGTCCAATAATTTTTAAATTATCTCTCCTGGATCTATTTTCCAGGTCAGTGGTTTTTCCAGTGAGATATTTCACATTGCCTTCTGTTCTTTCATTTGTTTGGATCTGTTTAACAGCATCTTGCTTTCTCATAAAGTCATTAGCTTCCATTTGCTCCAATCTAATTCTGAAGGAATGATTCTCCTCAGTGAGCTTTTGAGATTCTTTTTCCATCTGGCAAATTCATCTTTTTAAGGCATTTTTCTCCTCATTGCCTTTTTGAGCCTCTTTTGCTATTTGAGTTAGTCTGATTTTTAAGGTGTAATTTTCCTCAGTCAGGCTGTTGACTCTCATTTCATAATTTTCTTGCATCACTCTCATTTTTCTTCCTGATTTTTCCTCCACTTCCCTTATCTGCTTCTTAAGGTCCTCTGTGGCCTGTAACCAGCTTGTATTTTCCTTTGAAGCTTTTGGTGCAGGAGTTCTGACTTCACTGTCTTCCTCCTGTTCCATGCTTTGCTCCTTTTTGTCCCCAAAATAGGAGTCTAATGTTGGATTCTTCTGTTTGCTTTGTTTCCTTTTGGTCATGTTGCCACTCGATTATTGCCACTCGATTATTTGACTTTTGGGCTTTTTGCCACAGTAGAACTCTGCTACCAGATGGGGGAGCTTCGTGCCAAATGCTGGGGTTTTCTCAGCTGCCAGAGGTATTAGTTGGGTGCCCACTTTGAAGCCTCCACACACTCTGGCAAGCTGTCCACACACCCCAGGACCTCTACCCTAGACCGCAATCCCCATTTTACAAATGAGGAAATTGAAGTGTCCAAAGTTAGATTTAAACTCAGATCTTCCCGGCTTCAGATTCAGTACTTTAATCATCATGCCACCTTGCTGCATAAACACACCATTTACAAGATAATAAACACATCCTTTACAAACCATAACACAATAAAAAAGGAATTAATTCAGGGCAGACAAGCACTAGATACAAACTTAAATGATGACTTAATAAAAACATCCTGAGTAATGTGTAGGTCAAAGAACAAAGTATGGAAAAAATTAATAACTATAAAATAAAGCATGATAATGATGAAAAATATTCCAGAATTTCTGGAATACAGCTAAAACAATCCTCAGAAGAAAATTTTGTCTCTGAAAACATGCATTAATAAAATAGAAAAGAAAAGATTAATGAATTAAATTTGCAGTCTTAAAATCTAGAAAATAAGAAAACAAACCAAAAATCAGCATCAAGGAAGAAGTCTCAAAAATTTATGAAGAAATTCATCTCAAGGATAGAGGTTGGGGAGAGAGAAGGGGAAAAAAAGGAAAATAAAGAAATTTACATAATACCTTTATTACATATTGAAAAGGAATGACAAGTTGTACATAACACATTTGCAGTTTCATGTACAATCATCTTTTATACTGTGTTATGGAAATGCTTTTTTTATTCCATAAATTAAAAATAAATAAAACAAAAAGTTAAATTTTTAAAAATGAGAAACAAAAAACTATAGAAATGATGAACCTAAAAGTTGGTTATTTAAAGATTAACAAAATCCATAAACCTGATCAAAAAGAAAAGGAAGCTCAAATTACTATGCCCACTTAAAAAAAAAACCCAAGGTGAAATCACAACAGATGAGAAATAAAAGGAACTGCCAAACCTTACTACATGTATTCAGTGTGCTAGCAGAAATTAGAAGACTGTTTATAAAAATTTAGGACCCATAGAGAGACTAGACCTGTTATTTTATTGGTATGTAAAAGACCTGATAAATCCAGTTCCAAAAAATTAAATTGAGCAAATCATAAAGAAACTACCAAAGGAAAAAAAATCTGTTCTAGGTGCATTAATAGATCAATTCTATCAAATATTTAAAGACCATTTAATACTATTCCTACACAGATTCTCAAAAAAATAAGACAGCACTCTATCAAAGTCCTTATATGAGATGAATATAGTCTGATAACAAAGATAAAGCAAAAAAAATTAATAAAAAGAAAGAGAAAACTATAGACTAATATCAACAATGGATAGTAAACCAAAACTTCTAAATAAAATCCTTGTATAAAGACTTTATGAATATATAAAATATATATGCATATATACCCAAAATGAATCCTTTTGACCAGTATAGATTTATATATTGGAGATAAGGATAGTTCAGCATTAGGAAAACAATTAAGATAATCATATTAAAGAATAAAAACACTCCAAACCACATGATTACATCAGTATCTGTAGAAAAAGCCATTGGCAGAGCTCAACATTAATTTTTAATAGAAAATAAACAGACCTTTAGCATAGATAGGAGGGCTATTTTTAATATAAAAAGGCTGTGTATGTTATACGTGTGTATCTAGAATTATTTTCAGTGGGGAAAAACCAAAAGCTCTTCCTAGTGGATGTAACTATAAGGCAAGGATTCTCCCTACTCCCATTGTTATTTGGTATAATTCTAAAAATGCTAGCAATTGCAGTAAGACAAGAGATCCATTAAAGGCATAAGCATTGACACAGCAAAGATATAAGTTATCTCTATTTGCTGATAATGTAATTTAATTTGAAGTTAGCAAGTCAGGTCAAAAAGTTAGGCACAGTGCTATGAGTTGGGGATATAAAGGAAGAAAAAAAATCAAATAGTCCCCATTCTCAAGGAGCTTAGTCTAATGGGGGAGACAACATAAAGCGATGTGCAAACATATTCAGGATATTATATTCAGGATAAACTGGAGATAGTCTCAAAAAGATTAGGTAGAACAAAGAAAGACTTCTTTCAGAAGCTAGAACATGGATGAAACCAGGGAAGCCAGTAGGTGATGAGGAGGGAGAGTGTTTCATCCTTGGGGGACAATGGAGGACAGAAAAAAGTATGGAGTCAGGAGATGTGGTGCCATGTGGGAAGAGCAACAAGGAGGCCAGTGTCACTAGATCCCAGAATACATGGGGAGGAATAAGTTTTAAGAGAACAAAAAGGTAGGCAGGGACTATATAATGAAGGGCTTTAAAAACCAAATGGAAGGTTTCATATTTGATCTTGGAGGTAATAGGGAGTCACTAGAGTTTGTTGAACAGGGGGTAACCCAATCTGAACTGTATGCTTTATGAAGAGCAGTTTGACATCTTAGTAAAGGATATAATACAAAAAGAGATAATACTTCATTTAATTTCATAGACATGACACTAAATATATAAACTACCTAGAGGCTACTTTTTATAGAGCTATGCAAAATGACAGGTCATTTGGAAGGAAGATGTCTAGACTCTCAAAATGAAAAAAGCAGAAATAAGAGTACTCTCAGACCTTATAAAGCAGTAATCATCAAAATCATTTGATACTGTATTTTTTAATATAAAAGTAGATAATTGGAAAAATATAAATAGGGAAGAATCAGAAACAACTGACCTCAATAACCTAGTGTTCCATAAATCTAAAAACATAAGTTATTTGGGGAATAACTCCCTTTTTGACAGGAACTGCTAGGAAAATTTAAAATCAGCTTGTCAGAAATTAGGTATAATCATATATCTCATATCATTTATCAAAACAAACTCAAAATGCATATGCAACCTAAATGTAGAAGGTCATAAGATAAATAAAACTGTAAATAAGATCCCATGAGTTTCACATTTATGGCTAGGGGGAGAATTGTTAATCAGAGAAGGGATTGGGATCATCACAAAAGATTTAATAGCTAATTTGAGTTACATGAAACTGAAAAGCTTTTTTATTAGAGCTACTATAATAAGTGAAAGTATTGACTTTATCACTATATGGTCAATTAGAAAAAGCATACATAGACGTAGAGTACAGGTATGAATGTTGACTATGATGGGATGATATCCATAAAAACAAAATTAAGGGATGAGAATGAAGATTGTTCTGGTAAAAGAGAGAAAGAGGAGATAGAATGAGGTAAATTATCTCATTTTTAACAAGGTTCAAAAGAGCTATTACTACTGGCGGGGAAGTTGGTGGCAGGGCATAGCAAGCAGTGCTTGAACCTTAATCTCATCAGAATGGACTCAAAGAAGGAATCACATACATATGGAGTTGGATATAGAAATTGATCTTACCCTATAGGGAAATAAAAAGGGAAGAGGTTAAGAAAAGAGTTAGGGACTGACCGGAGGAGGGACAGATTGGAAGAAGCAATGATCAAAAGTAAAACACTTCTGAGGAGGAACATGGTGGAAGGTAAGAGAGAGAGAGAGAAAGATAAACATGGGAAAAATAGGTTGGAAGGAGATACACAGTTTCAACTGTAAATGTGAATGAGATGAACTCACCCATAAAACAGAAATGGAGAGCAGAATGGATTAAAAACAGAATCCTACAATATGCTGTTTACAAGAAACACATTCACAGAAGCACATAGAGTAAAGATAAAGGGCTGGAGCAGAAACTATCACGCTTCAGCTGAAGTAAAAAAAAACAAAAACAGCTGTCATAATCTCTGACAAAGCAAAAGCAAAAATAGATATAATTAAAACATATAAAAAAGGAAACTATATCTGACTAAAATGTACCATAGACATCTTAACCATATACCAAGATTAAGTTAAAATGGGTACATGATTTAAACATAACAGGTGATACTATAAGCAAATTAGGAGAGCAAGGAATAGTTTACCTGTCATATCTATGGAGAAGGGAAAAAATTTATGACCAAACAAGAGATAGAGAGCATTACAAAATGCCGAAAGGGTTAATTTTTTATTATATTCTATTGGTTAGAGAAATGCAGATTAAAACAAATTTGAGATACCACCTCTCACCCATCAGATTGGATAATATGGAAAAAATATATATAAATGTTGGAGATGATGTGGGAAAACTAGGACACCATTACACTGTTAGTGGAGTTGTGAACTGATCCAGTCATTCTGGAGAGCAATTTGGAACAATGCCCATAGGGCTATACACCTGCATACCCTTTGATCCCCCAATACCATTCCTAGATCTATATCCCAAATAGATTTTTTTAAAGGGGGAGGGAGGGAGGGAGGAACCTATTTGTACAAAAATATTTATAGCAGTTCTTTTGGAGGTGGCTAAGAATTGGAAATTGAGGGGGTACCATTAGTTGGAGAATGACTGAACAAGTTGTGGTATAAAATTGTAATAGAATATTATTGTGCTATAAGAAATGACAAAGAGGAACTTGGAAAAGACTTATACAAAGTGAAGTGAGCAGAACTAGAAGAACATTGGATACAGTAACAGCAATACTGTACAATAAACATCTGTGATTGACATAGCTATTCTCAAATACAGTGATCCAAGACAATCCTGAAGGACTCATGATGAAAAATGCTGTCCACCTCTAGAGAAAGAACTGATTGAGTCTGAATACAGACTGAAGCATACCACTTTTCACTTTCCTTCTTCCTTCCTTCCTTTCTTCCTCCCTCCTTCCCTTTTCCTTCTTTCTTTCCTTCTTTCTTTCTTTCTTTCTTTCTTTCTTTCTTTCTTTCTTTCTTTC
>NW_027187296.1:2327366-2338423 GCF_028583685.1 Petaurus breviceps papuanus | reverse complement strand
TTCTTTCTTTCTTTCTTTCTTTCTTTCTTTCTTTCTTTCTTTCTTTCTTTCATTCCTTCTTGAGTTTTCTTGCACAGAATGACTAATATGGACATGATTACACATGTGTTACCTGTATCAGATTGCATACTTTCTCAGAGAGAGAAGAGGGGAATAAGGGAAGAATAGAATTTGGAACTCAAAACCTTAAAAAAAAAATAGCAATGAATATTTTTAAAATTACATGTATAATTGGGAAAAAATAAAATATTTTTTTAAATGAATTGAGGTTTTTTTTGTTAATTCTCTGATATTGATGCTAAGTTTATAAAATGAGATTTCAAACATATAATAAAAATTATGGGGAGATCCTTATCATAAAAGAAAAGAATGACTTATTCAGATCAGAGGTATGGTTTCTAAATTTAATTCCTTGAAAGAGATTTCATAGGAGGTACATCTTATAATTTATCTTTTTTCTTCTCATTTCAGGTTCAGTTTGATCGCTATCTATCTGCCCCAGATAACTTGTTAATGCCACAGCTGAATTTCCTTCTAAGTGCCACTGTGAAGTAAGTATTTTATACTTTAAAAAGCGAATAAATATTAAAGTATTAATTAGGCCCAAATGAATGTATACTTCATCGTAATTTCTACTAAAACTGTCAGAGATTTAACATTATAGATACTATAGAATGAGATTTAATCTCGTCCTAGATTTAGAGCTAGACTTAACTGTAAGGGTTATCTAATTCAGTCAGCCTTCAGTTTATACATGAGGAAATTGAGATCCAGAAAGGCCAAGTCATTTGTCCACAGTCATACATGTGGTAAGTAGCAATGATGGGAATCGAGCCGTGCTACAAGTGCATGCTCGTTCCACTGCACCCTTCTGCCTTCTGTTAACCTGAGTTGTGCTCCAAGTACTCTCTCTATTAGAAAGGCAGGTAGGTAGGTAGATAGGTAGGTAGGTAGGTAGGTAGGTAGATAGATAGGTAGATAGATAGATAGATAGATAGATAGATAGATAGATAGATAGATAGATAGATAGATAGATAGATGAATGGACAGATTGTAATGGAATGTAATTAATTTTGACAGAAATCAGTTCAATCATACATTCATACTGGAATACTCTTAAATATGGTATTTTATAGATTATTTTGGCTGTGTGAATCTCTGTATCCACTGTATAAACTCATTATAAAATATTTTAGTATTACACAATTTAGATACATTACAAATTTAAAATATCCACCTGAGGGGGAGGTGTTTTTTCCCTCTGTACTTTGTAGTGATCAGACATCTGTATTATTGTGTTCATTTCTGAATATCACACTTTCAAAAGGGCATTGATAAACCAAAATATTCACAGAAAAGACAGTAAGGATAGTGAATGGACAGAAAACCAACATGAACAATTTTCTTACAATGAGAGTTCATCAACAATGGAATGTGCTAATTTGATAAGTAAAGTTCCTAAAAATTGGAAGTATTCAGAGGCTGAATATCCAACTATTGAGGGTATTCTTTCATTAGCTTGGGTAATGTCCCAGGTGACCTATTTTGCCTCTTTTAACTCTTAAGATTCAATGGTTCCAAAACATAGTTTAATTACATTATACCTTCAGTTATACCAGATAAAACATTGTACCTCTTAAAAAGAGCCATGTTTTATCTACTAAGGACAGAGTTTGAAATTAGTTGTACAATATTTACAAAATGCCTATATTATTTGTTTGATTTTGAATCACATTTGAACACTGAGGGGCTAAATATATTATCTTGTAATTTTATATTGACTGTATTAATGTAAGAAAATTTCATAACATGATGTAATTTGGAATGGGGAAAATCAAATATATTTTAGAATACTCCACTTTTAATCATTTGTTATACGAAAGTTTTGTTAAATGAATAATTTTAATTTAGCCAATTAACATAAGGTTATGATTAGTGATATTTATCAAGATATATACGTATGTATGTATACACACATATACATAATTATTTGGAATTTGGGTTTATATGCATTTATTTCCAATGATTATAATTATTAAATTATTATAACCACACAACAGAATAATTTTTTGTCTTGCTAGCTAGGTAATCTAGAATGAATTTTTTCCTGGTTAGAATGATTAATATTAAAGTATAAATTAAAGAGACTAATGATAGTATGGGACATTTTAAGTGGTTATATTTCTTTCCTTAACCTCTGGGGTCTCATTAAGGTTGGCTTAAAGCCCAAACAATTCCATGCTGACAGGCTTTTGGCAGATCTAAAACTTACATCTTTGCCAGAATTCTGTAAGGTGCTGTCATCTGAGGAAAATGCTTTACTTTGGTCAGACTGTACCTGGACCATTTCGTTCTGAGTATTACATTTTGTGAGGGAAACCAAACAAGCTAATGCAGTCACTGAAGAGGGGCAATGAGGTTAGTGAGAAAACTCAAAAGCATGTCATATGGGGGATCTAGTTTACTAAGTGGAGTTTAGAATGAATGTATTCTACAAAAATAAGATACTATTACATTATAATTCTGAATTTCTTTGGTTTTATGGACTTGTACTTTGCTAATATAATTTTAAATTATTGCAATCATAATGGACAATGTAAGTTAAAATGCATTAACAAAATCTAAATATATTGATTCCTCTGAAATTTTAGGAGCTGACCTTTTTTCTCTATATTCAGAAAAATAAAATGTCATTTTGAAAAGTATTCTAAAATTCTAAATTTCTAAAAGTAAATCTAAAATGAAATTTAGTTGATAATTTCAATTTTCCTTTAATTTTTTTTGCCAAAGTGAACAGAAATTATGATAGTTACTTTAGAAATATATTGAGAAATTCAAGGATTATTTTGATATGTGAAACATTTTAGGAACAAATATTTTAATCAGGATTTTTTACAACTTTGTTTTCTAGTAATACATTTTTATTATCAACAACCCTTCCTACTTTAAAACAAATAATTGTTATCCTTATTTCCATATGTTTGGAATGTTTTTTTTTACTTACACAGTATATTAAACAACAGGAAAGAAAGTTTTTTTAAACTGAAAAATATTTTAAAATGATTCATTCACTGGTAAATGAAAATTAGTTTTTATACATTTTCATATAGCATATTATTTCCCTTCCCTTCTAACAATATTTTACTTAGAAATTGAACATATACATGTATAATATACATGTATACAACATATAAATATATACTATATATTTGGACTTAAAGCATACTATAAATGCTAGACATAGTATTATGTCACACTTACATAGTACTTTAAAATTTGCAAAGTGCTTTATGCTTATTATCTCATTTGATCTTCAGAATAGTCTTTGTAAGATAGTTACTTTTATTTTCCCCATTTTATAGATGAGAGAAATAAGTCTTTAGAGAAATTTGACTTGCCCAGAGTCATACAGCTAATGAGTATCTGAGGTTGGATTTAAACCTTCTTTACTCCAAATCCAGCAAAAAATTTGTACTCTTGAAAATTTAGTGGTTTTTTTTTTAGTTCTGGTCTCCAGGATGATGCTTATTTCTGTAGTTTTGATTCCTGTGGGTTATCATTCCTATATCTTTTTCTTTTTTTTTGGCTACTTTATAGTAACTATCACTGACATTGTCTGGAAATTAGAATTAACTAAATGGGATAGACATAATTCAAAGTTGCAGAAATTGGAGTAAAAGGGGGCAAATTGACTTTTAAAAATCCATAATTTGGTAAACTAAGGATAGTCATAGGGACTGGATTTGTGATTACAATGGCATAGGGAGCAAAGCAGACTATCTTAGAAAGTTGCCTCAAGCACCGAGAGACTGATAAGTGACTATGCAGTCACACAGCCAGGATGTGTCAGAGGCAGGGCTTGAATCTAGGTCTTCTTGGCATTGTGACCAGCTTTTCATTCACTAGACCACATTATCTCTTTAGTTGGGTTTGGTAGAGTAAAAACCTAGATTACTTAATGCTCTCTAAGTATATATAGGAAATATAAACTTTCCCAGAAAGTTTGCACTGATAAGAAGCCTTTCCCTTTCCTCTAATATTTTTGCATTATCATTTCCCCCAGAAATTGAGCGTACTTTCTTCCTTTTAAGGGAAGGTGAATTTATTAATTTGCAGCTTTCTTCCCTTTATACCTTTTCTATTTCTTTAACCATTTCCCTGTTTGCATAGGACATCCAGAGAATCTGTGAATGAAAGCAGAAGATGTAGACATCAAATTACATATATTTCCTAAACTGATACAAGTTTTCTAATGGTGTATAAGGTTCATATTCTATCTCTTTAAAAAATCTACTCTGCCATAAAAAAAAGAAAAAAAGATTGTATAGCCTTCTTACAAAACAATATATATTCACCTCTAAAATTAGAAAATTGGACTACATGTCCTCTCAGGTCCCTTCTAGCTTTAGATTTATGATCCCATAATCCTTTTATGTGTAGTTCTGTCTCCCTCATCATATTCCTTGAGACTCGTCATCCTGCTGGGGGTGTAAATGCCCCTACAACAAGTGGGCCAAGAAGGATCAGTCCTGAGAATCTAGTTAAGCAGGAGGTGGATATGAGTTCTAGACAGACCAAGCCCATCCCTCTTCCCAAATTCTCTTTTGCTCTCAAGGACACTGCCATCCCCTTGTTACTCATGCTCACAATCCTGGTGTTATCTTCTACTCTTCATCCTCACTCACCTCTCATATGCAACCTGTTGGCAAGTCCTGTTGTTTAATTCTTCACAACATCTTTAATATGCATCCCCTTGTCTCCTCTGACAGCCATGTTGGATCAGGTCCTCATTACTTCACACCTGCACTATTGCAAGTCTTCTGGTTGGGCTCTGTGCCTTAAATCTCTATACTCCAGCCTTTCCTTCACGGGGTTGGGAAAATGAGTATAGGTCTGACTTTGTCCTTCCCCTCCTTAGTAAATTCCAATGGCTCCCAGTTATCTCTAGGATCAAATTTTAAATCCTCTTTGGCTTTTAAAATACCTCACAAACTGGCCTCTTTAATTTTCCAATCCTCTTACAATTTACCCTTTTTATATATTCTACAATCCATTAACACAGGCTTCTTCTTGTTACTTACATGTGACATTGCATTTTCTAACACCTTACCTTTCAATGCCTTATTCCCCCATGCCTATAATACTTTCTCTTTTGTCTTTGTCTCTTGAATTCCCTGGCTTCCTTCAAGACTAAGCTCAAATCTTACCTATTGCAAGAAACTCCCTATCACTGCTAGTTAGAGAGAGAGAGAGAAAAACAGAGACACGGAGACAGAGAGACAGAGAGAGACAAACAGAGAGACAGAGAGAACACTCTTAGCTCAGTACATGGTGCATATTAAGTGCTTGGTGATTGTTGATTTAACTTGACAGCGGGTTGAGGTCAGGGTATTTGTTCATATGTAGAAGGATAAATGAATACTATAAATTCTGGCAGGGAAGCAGTACCTAAACTTTAAATTTTAAAGTCTATGTGATCCAGTAAAGAGCAGGTAGGTACCATGGGTTCATGTAGAAGAGCCAAGTCAGAAGTCCAGAAAGTCTGTGGATCCATGTAGGCAAGCAAAGACCAGAGTCAGTAAATACCAACAAAAACAAGAAAGAGCAAATTAACTTATCCAGAGTAATACTAGTGAACAAGATTGTGACTCCAAATTCCAAGGCAAAATGTTTGCATTTTTCATGAATCTTATGTCCTCATTTTTGCGTGAGTGGACAAGGTCTCTAAGATCTGTGCTTGCAACTAGAATACCAGGTTTGTCCCTGATCCCCTCAAGGACTCTTTTTGCTTCCTTTTCTTCTCACATCATGTGGTATCCAGTGTTTAATAGACAATATTTTAGTAAGGAGAAGTTAGAGATGTTCTGAATATGACCTTAACTTTTGAAATTAATATTATAGAAGTCAGTTGGCAAAGTCTCCCAAAAAATATTCCTTTACTCACTAAAAAGATGGAAAATTGAGCTGAATGAACTACTGGCTTAAGCCAATGTGATACTTTTTATATTATAACAACAAAAAGGAACGAATGTGTTCTCTGTAACCAAGAATTTAGTAAACGACTCCTTTAATATTCATGGGCTGCTTTGTAAAGTAATGAGTATACCCTTTGGCTTATCATTTTAAAGGCTTCGTGCTAACATTACATCAAGAATGTTTTAGAGAATATTTTCGCATGGATAGGACTTTCCTTGATGCTGTGACTCAAACCAACATTATAACCTTTTTAAATTTTGTAATTGTTGGTCATTTAGCATAAAATTGAGCACTTGGAAAGACTTTAAGATAAATTTCATCTAACCTTATTTTACAGATAAAGAAACTGAGGCCCACAGGCAGTAAGTGACTTGCCCAAAGACTTACAAAAATAAATTGCAGATCCTAGATTTGAACCAGTCTTTTGACTTCTTTATTTTCTTCTTATTAGCATTAAGTTGCCCTTTTAGCTGTGATTCTGTAATAAAGCTCAATTTTTCAAATCACAGAAACTGAATGTTGAAGTAAACTATTTTTAGAAATGTTAGATTTATGGTAATGATAAAGATTGTATCATGTTGTTATGGCAACTGAATGCTAAAGTACTGATTAATGACAAGCACACTAGTTCTAGAAGTGAGAGAGTTCATTTCTCATCACAGCTTAGTGCTTTAAAAATTAATTTAAAATAAAATAATTCCTGTGAAGTATATTTTAAGTACGAATAATATTATCAGCCTTTCAGTTCCATACTAATCATTGCATGAAATGTTTAACAGTTTTCATGCTAATGTAGCTTAATATTTTTTGCTGGTACATTTTTATAACTCCCTATGTCTTTTTAACTAGATGAATATATAAATTTATCTACCAACACTATTCTGGAATTTACTCATAATGGACTGAATAATTTTTCTCTTTTTCTAATGTGCAGTAGCTCCTGATCTACCTTTTCAAAGATTTATTTTTTCTTTCTCATAGTGAATCAACTATAGTAGTTACTATACCAAATCACATGAAGACATTTTAGCCATTCCTTCTGGGACAGTAAAGGGACCATGTAACAAAATATGAAATTTTTAAATGAGTATTTTAATAGTAGCATAGGGGTACAGGAGTGTCAAAATACCTCTAAGATATTTTCCTATCTCTACTGGAACTTTTTGAATAAAATATCATCATCTGAAAGATAGCAACTGGCTGCTGCATTTAAAATTCTAGGCATAGGCCCAGAGTGCTCAAGGCATAAAAGTACACCATTGAGCTTCATTTGCCTTCTGGCTTTTGACCTAATAGGAGATGTACAAGCAGGTTGGTCTCATTATCAGTTCTCAGGGGAAACTACTTAACTAACATGCGTTCTCCTCTGCCCATCCATTAGGTGACAAGAGGACAGATGTACTCCCTCTTTTTAGAAACACATGACTAAGCTAATGCATCTGTTTGCTGCTAGTTGTCAGATCACATTTTAATTATGAGAATACCCTGGCAATATAAACTATTCAATCTTTAGGAACTCTGCTGATTAGGAATGACTAACAATTTATAATTTTGGGCCTAGCCAAAATTCATCTTTGTAATATCTATAAAATAAAGGTTCAAGAATAATAATATCTTGAAGTCTTTTAGAAAAATAGATAACATGTCTGGAACTCTTTAAGGTTTGCAAAGTTCTTTGTATATATTATCACATTTGATCTTCACAACAACTCTGTGAGGTAAATGCTACTATTATTCTCCTTTTCCAGACGGGACTGAGGCTGAAACAGGTTTAATAACTTGACAAGGGTCCAATGGCTAATAAAGTATCAACTAAACCAGAACCACCCTCTAACCTGGGGGTGCCTGGAGCCAGAACAGAGCAGGCTAGAAACAGGAGAGTCAAAACACAAGTAGAAGTTTAATTAATTTCAGAGTAAGGCAAATGATGTTTACAAATGGACCCCCAACCCCCCGCCCACCTTAAGAAGGAGGGCTTAACATACTGAACCAGAGGCAGACTTTATATACATAAAAACCACAAGTGGCTGGACCATGGCATAATTAATTTTTTTTTTAGGTTTTATTTAATTTTTAGGTCTTGAGTTACTGTTCCAATGGACCCTATGTGAACAGTATTGTCTCAAGTCTTGGGGCTTAAAGGGTGCAGATTCAGAATTCTGTGATGGAAACCTGTCAGTGACAAGGAACCTGGGAAATAGAGGGAGCTAAATCCCTCAGTGAACACCTGGTGCTGGTTCAAGCAATACACTTTGCTAGTGGGTGAGATCGTTCCACAGTGCAAAGGATTATTGTTATGCCAGGCCCAGGGCACATCCTGCTTGCTGGACCTTAGAAATGCAAAACTGGGTATCTCCAATACTTTGACCTTTCCCCCTTTTGTCAAAGGGAGAGTAGGGTGTCTGAAAGAACTGCTACCCTTATGCTCAGTAAAAAGAGGCAGGTATAAGTTGTGGGATATTGCCCAGGGAGTTTAGTTCTTTGAGGGGACCTTTTGGAGAAATGTGCTCCAGGTAATTTATTGCTAAAGGGCGAGGGGGACAAGGATCTCAGAATGAGAAAATGCCAACACATTCTTGAATCAGGGATTTGGTGGTTGGGCACCTAACAAAAGAGGAGAGAAAAAACTAAGACAATAGACAGTCCTCGTCTGGAATCTTGGGACAACTGTCTCATCTGGATGTTGGCTGCTTGTGGATCCATCCACTCAGGTGCAGGGGCTTACTTCAGGTGATCCAATTTTAAACAATGCAATAAAGTTTTTCTCACAGTTCCATAATTACACTAAATCAGATACAGATTAAATTACTTAGAGGACTCACAATGGACTAATTCTGAGGAGAGATTTACATGTCACCAAGGTAACCAAGAGAACTTAAACATTAACATCAAGTCCTATCTAAGAGAGGCACAAGCTAACTGAATACTCTCTTAGCCTGTGGAGGAGGTCAAAACCAGAACAGAGTAAAGTAAGAGCCTCTCCTGGCTTGCATAGGCTGGAGCCAGGCAGGCAGAAACAGTTAGTTAGGGGAACAGAAAGGATAAAAAAGATTGTTCCAGATGTTTCATGTAGTTATCTGGTCCCTTGGTACATTTTCTTGGACAATATGCTTTATTCTTGGGACAGCTCTACAAGGGGCTTTGGTTCTCCAATTTTGAAACTTCAGAGCATTTCTTTTTATATATCATTTGCTGTCTTTATCTTTACTTAAATCCTGTACTGGATATAATGTTTGATAGAATTCACTTGTAAATCTGCCTGCTTCTAGCACTTTTTTCTTAGAAAGCTCATTTATGGCCTGTTCTTCTGTGTTTTAAAATTATCAGACAAATAACTTAAAAAAATGGAAAAACATTTTCACTTTCTCTACCATCCTCAATACAATTTGTGTGTAAAATCCAATTAATCCTTAATTAATAAATCCTCAGAACTTATTACCAAAACATACTCAAAGCCTGAATTTCCATGGTAGATAAATTTGGAAGCCAAAGCATATACATTTGTATATAGTTCTTAGAGAAAACAGATTGATCCTGTTGCTTTTCTCAAAATTTACTATTCCAATTAATTTTTTAAAAAAACTTTTACGTTACATCTTTATCTTATTACCTTGTCTGATCATCTTCTCCTTTGGAAAATATAATCCCTAGTTTAAATTTATAAGATGTTCATACTTGAATCCTATTATAATAACTCAGAGATGTTCCAGTACCAATTTAATAGATTTAGTGTTGTGCTTACAAAACTTGATTATAGAAATTGGCTATAAAAGAAAAAAGAGGGATATAATTATATCACATAACAAAGGGGAAAATTCACTTATTTCTGTTGGAAAAGAAATTCCCTTACCTCTGTTTGATTCCGGCATGAGTTGTATCTGACAGCCAATCATATAGTCACAAAGTGTTAAAGATAAGAGTTAGTATTAACCAGGTGGAGAATTTTCCTTTTCAGCAAGGAAATAGCACAATGGGGACATAGAGTCAGCAGGATCCTTACCTGGGCCATGTCCTAGGTCATCCCCGTAACCTTTCCCTGGCACAAAGATCTACCTTTAAGCAATTCTTAGACTGCTGCACATGCTGTTTTCTACTATTGACTTTATGACAATTCAGACAATTATCCTGGTAATCAAATCTCAAAACAACAGTAAATTTACAGTCCCAAGAATTTTTAATTCCTTAAATAGCAAAACTTCACTAACCTCAACTTAGAGCTTGAATAGCTTTCATGATGTTTTCCTAACAGTTAACATTTCATTAATCCATTACTTATAAAATAAAACTATCTATATTTTGGGACTTCAAACTGTAGCAGCAAGCACCCTAGCATACCAAGGATGGCTGTTAGCACAGGTTCTTTTATCTTCTTTACTAAATGAAAGCAACTTTAAAGAGATGAACAGTCTCTAATTAAACAGAGAGAGAGAGAGACAGAGACAGAGAGAGAGAGAGAGAGAGAGAGAGAGAGAGAGAGAGAGAGAGAGAGAGAGAGAGAGATCATTCTCTTAGTTCAGGGGAAAAAGTCAGCACCCTGAACTTCAGAAATTAAAAACAGAAATTACAAGCAGACAAAAAATACAGAGAGAGAAAATAACACCATTCAGCAGACCAACAGACAGGGCTTCTAGCTGTCTGACCATTACATACATACATAGTTGCCAGAGAAAGAAGCACCAACATCTGAGTTTTCAAAGCTGGGGGGCTCAATGCCTACCCAGATCTCATCTGGCCAAATCACACAACTCTTCCCATAAGTGAGCCTGAAAACAAAACCTCACCTCAGAGTATATATACCTTTCTTCAGGGTCAGAGGACATCACAGCCTTCATGCCCCACTGCCTAATTACAAGGAAACAAAAGATGTGGGCCTTCCTGAAAAACACTTGAGGCCCATTAATGGGCAGGGAAGATCTTCCAATTCCCTAAGTCTATTGGGCAGGGAAGATCTTCAAATTCCCTTACCATTATACAGACATAAAGAAAATGCCTAATAGTTGACTCATCATTAATATGTTGAAGCTACTTTTTTTTGGAGGGGAAAGGTAGGGCAATTGGGGTTAAGTGACTTGTCCAAGGTC
>NW_027187296.1:2320303-2327356 GCF_028583685.1 Petaurus breviceps papuanus | reverse complement strand
ACATGGCTAGTTTTTATGTTGTGTCTGAGGCCAGATTTGAACTCAGGTTCTCCTGACTCCAGGGTTGGTGCTCTATTCATTGTGCCACCTAGCCTCCCCGAAGCTACATTTTTAAACCATATTATACACTTCCATAATAGCCAAGATTATAAAGTGAAAATTTGCTATTATAGTAAATATTAGTAGTAATAGTAGTAGTAGTACCTATTCTATAACTAAATATACTTCATTAAATATTCAACAGCTTTCAGATATCCAATTTTTATAACATCCTTTTAAAAGCCCAATTCATATGTAACAACATCATTTGTAATGTATTGCATTAATGTGTTATATGTAGCAACATTTAACATTTCTGCTATACAATGGTCTCTCAAATTTCACAGCATACATTTAGAAATACAGTATAATAATAACAAAACAATAAACTTCAGATGACTTTGATTGCCTTTTGAAATTTTCACATATAAAAACCATTGATTTCATTACCCTTGGCATTTTTAAAACCACTTTAAAGTTATCAGATATAATAAAATTACATTCATTTAGAGAAATAATAATAATGTAGTGCTCAGCATATGCCAGTCACTGTGTTAAGCAATTTTCAATCATTATATCATGTCGTTATCACAATAACCATTATTATTTTTCTCTTTACAAATCAGGAAACTGAGGCAAACAGAGACAAAATAAATTGCTACAAGTTACACTGCTAGTAA
The DNA here is from genome assembly GCF_028583685.1 of Petaurus breviceps papuanus. NCBI lineage: Eukaryota > Metazoa > Chordata > Mammalia > Diprotodontia > Petauridae > Petaurus > Petaurus breviceps. The sequence continues at coordinate 2,326,637 of NW_027187296.1, read as the reverse complement.
GTTTCTACATCAGAAACAGAGAAGGGTGGGCTTACCAAGGGCAGAGGCTGAATGGCTCCCTTACTTTGTATTGCTTGGGTGGCTGGTGCCAGGATCTCCCCATTCTAGGTGGCAGGGGTCTGGGAATGCTGGCCATGGTGCCTGACCTCCAAGTTCCTATTCCTGACAGCTGCAGGTACTGCTGGGGCTGGGGCCACTGCCAATGTGGGGCCCTGCTGTGGTTGCTGTTCTCTGCCCCACCAGATGGAGCAGACCATAATTCAAGTTTCCCTACAGTTTTCTAACATTCTGTTTTCTTAATCTGGTTTAAGATGAGAGGGATTAACAGACATGGGCTATAACAAAATAGGAAAAAAACTGAAAAGTCAAGGAGGGGTTAACAGGAGGGTGCTATACTGTTTACCTGGTTTTTTCCACTCTGCATGTCTTGGATTTCTGCCAACTAGCTTTCCTTCACTGTCCTAGAACAATGGAGCCATTAATTTTTTCAACTTTTAAAAACCATTAGAAGATTTAATCCTTATTTTTTCTTAAAATAAATTCTACAGAGTAGTACCCTAAAACTTACTAAGAGTTTTCAGAAGGGTCTAAGTTCCTGAAATTACCCCAAAGTCACAGGAGTTCTCTCCTGTAATCTTAAAATGGCTAATTGCTAAACTCCTTAATGATTGATCTCAAAACTTTCAGAGTCTGCTAAGATGTTTTTAGTGGTTCTACAGCATTGATTATCTAACTTTATTTCTGTAGTCCCAACTTGGCCAGTGTTGTAATGAAAGGGAGGAAAAAGTGCCCTACAGGCTTTTCTTCTTTTCTTATAACCTAATCTCCTGTAGGAAGCCTAAGGTGGGAGTTAGCTCTTCTTCCTGGGACAACTGAAAGCTCATTAATCTTTCCCAGTGTTCTCTAGCTACAGCTCTTAGAAAGTTTTCCTGGATGGCTGCATTTTTAAATCTTTCAAGGTAACAGAATCTAGCTTACAGCTCAAACACAACACAGACATTCTGCATTTTACAAAGACAGATACAAAAAGGAGAATGCACAATCCATAGCTGCACATGCATTTACCAGTTTAAATTAAAAAAAAGAAGAGCTTGCAGTCCATGTGGACAGTCATTTTACTGAGGCACACAGATCAGAAAAAAAGATTCTGTAGTCTATAGCCAGACATACTAGTTCAGAGGTTTGCCTCACCAGAGTGATCCAGAATGAACCATGGTCAAGAAAGGGGCCTTGGAATTGTTGATTTTTTTTTTCCACAAAGAAAGCTGAGCTGAATAAAAAGTTGAGTTAGGATTGGAGCAGGGACAAAGGACAGAGGACTCACCAGACAAGGGGGGCAGTGTCAGCTCCAGAAAAATAAGTCTCCAGTGGCACCTAGTCCACTCTCACTGGTACCAGAAGGCCCATTTCACCCTGTTCCATGCCCAATCCCACTTCTGACACTAATTAATGTCAACAAGACCAGAACCAGCCTCTAACCTGGAGGTGCCTGGAGCAAAAACAGAGCAGGCTAGAAACAGGAGAGTCAGAACACAAACAGAAGTTTAATTTCAGAGTGAGGAAAATGAGGTTTGCAAATGGAAGGCCCCTTCCCCTCCCACACACACCTTCTAAGAAGGAGGGCTTAACATGCTAGACCAAAGCAGACTATGTACATAAAAAAAACACAAGTGGGCTAGACCATAACAATCATTTTTAGGTCGTGAGTTACTGTTCTCATGGGCTGTGGAATAGTATTTTCTTAAGTCTTGGGGGTCGTGATTGCTTACAGGGTACAGAATCAGAGTTCTGTGATGGTGTAATGGGAATGTAAATTTTTAAGATCTTCCCTGCCCCTAGTTGCTAAAGTGCACCTGGAGCCTGGGGTAGGAGGCTTGTTTTTCAGTAGATACTTTTTGATTGGCCAGTGGGTCCAAAAGGTTGTTACATTCTCTGAGCCAGGAGAAGGCTATATAAGCCCTGATGTGAGGCTTTGTTTTGGGGCTCACTTTGAGAAGTGTTCTGTGATTTGACCTGGATTCTGGGAAGCCATTGTTGAGAGCCCCCCCTCGGCTTTGTAAAACCCAGATGTTGATTGGGTATGGATGTAATGGTTGGACAGTTTGAAATCTGTCTACTTGATCTGTTTCTGTCTTGATAATTCTCTCTGTATATTCTGAAGTTTAGGGTGCTGACCTCTTTCCCCTGAACTAGGTAAACGATACATATTTGACTGATTAAAGTAAGCTTGTTAACCCATTTTGAGTTGCTTTCCTTTAACAAAGCAGATCTAAGAACCTGTGTTGGCAGACACCCTGAGGATGCTGGAGTGCTTGCTGCTACAGATGGGAACAGTAGTACCTGTCAGTGACAAGGTACCTGGGAAATAGGGGGAGCTAAATCCCTCAGTGAATTCCTAGTGCTGGTCCAAGCAATACACTTTGCCAGAGGGTGAGATCATTCCACAGTGCAAAGTATTTGTGTTATGCCAAGCTCAGGGCATAGCCTACTTTCTGGGCCTTAGCTCTGCAAAACTGGGTATCTCCAAAATATTTTGACAAAGGATATGAGTCAGAATTTGAACTCAAGTCTTCCTGACTTCAAGTCCAACAATATACAGTAATGCATTTGGCTCCTTCTTATATAAACAGCCTTTTTTATAAAATATTGTAACAGTTATAAATTATTCTCATCTATTAAATAAATCCAGTCTTCCTTAAAGACTTTTCTTTATAGTATTTCTTTACTTTAGTTCTACTTTAACCTGTATTTGCATACATGTCTATATATAGCCCTTGACATACAAACAAGTGTCGTTAGATGCTTTTAAGCCTTTTACTACATAATTAATTTGAAGACAACAGAAATAAATATCTGATTACATCAGTAGCATGGTTGATTCCATGTGCTGGTTTGAAAATGTCGAAGTATATGCATCCCCTAGTTATTCAGAGTATACTGTCTAAACACCTAATATATACAGCCCTAAGGACTTCCCAGGATAGGATACATTGAGAAATTCCCAGGATCTAGACTTGGGTGATTCTTGCGCATGCAGGAGTAGAGTACTGGCCTACATGTTAGCAGTTAGGTGGGACTGCTTTTCTTCCTCCTTTCACCATCCCTGGACATGCACACAAATTTACCTTAGGTTACCTTACCCAGATTACTTAATTATTATAGTTAATATTATACACTACCTGGTACCTTCACAAAGTTTTAGTCTTAAGGTGAGATTGTGTTCTTGTCTCTCACTACTCTAGCTCCCTGTCCCTGACCAGAAACAAAATTTTATAGTGAAGTGAAACAATTATGCCTTGAAGACAAGCAAGGAAAAGGTGGTTTTCTATTTAATTTTAATGCATTTGCTGACCTAGTAGAGGATCTGGCTTAGGGATTCTTTAAGACCTTCATGGCTTTCTTCTGCTTCCAGTTTTGGGGAGAAAGGAAGCCAAAAATAAGAAATCAACAAGAAATTACATTTATGTAGGCTTTGTACTTTTATACATACATATTAACTCATTTGATCCTCACAACAGTTTTACAGATGAGGAAACTGAGGCTCACAGGTGTTAGTTACTTGTCCAATGTTGTACAGGATAATGAATGAGAAACTTAGGACTTGAATCTAGATCTTTTTACAAACTCCATATTGCATCTCATAGAATGGAAGAAGTTAGAAAAGTTAGTGGGAATAAGAATGACAGGTTTGTTAGAAAACATTTTTTCTACCTTAGTCTGATATAAGTGGAGAATACATATATCCCAAGGTAATAGCACTGAAAATTAATTTTAGAAATTTTCCTTGCCTCATTAGATAGTTTAATGGATTGCTGTAGCCAAAAAAAAAATCATTTCTGTTGGTGAGCCTCTTGGAAAAATGAGCCTCTTAGCCATATTGGTAGTTTTTCCCATTTGGTAGAGTACTTTCCAGAGTACATATTCAGCTGGCATAGCCTTCAAGAACCCAGGGTTAACTGTAGGCATATCTTAGCTCAACTTTATTATGTTTTTAACTATTAATACACTAAAATAGGACTATTTCGTAATGTAGCATTTTAGCTGCATTGTGCATTCAGTAGCATTTTGTGGGATAGTTTGGTAAACCTCCAGATAAGGTGGCATAGTAGGAGAGACCACTGGTCCTAGAATCCAGAAAAACTGAATTCAAATCTGGCCTCAGGCACTTACTAGCTGTGTGACTATAAACAAGTAATTTAACTTCTGTTTGCCTCAGTTTCTTCATCTGTAAAATGAGGATAATTGCTCCTACCTTTCAGGGTTTTTGTCAGGATTAAATGAAATAATATTTGTAAAACACTTTTCACAGTGCCTGGCACATAGTAGGTGTTATTACAGAAAAATTATCATGGTCAAGGCATTTGGATATTGTGGGCCACAGTTCCTTCATTGGAAACATGAGGAGTTTGAACTAAATAATAACTGAAAAACCACCCAACTCTAAATTCTGTGATCTTATGTGTTCCAGATAATATACTATAAAATTTTAGAACATTCTTAATTGGGGATTTCCTATTATTAAAAAGTTTAATTTTTTGAAAGTTCTAATCTCAGTGCTAATGGAAATTAAAAGTCATTCCTCCCTTAAAAAATTACTTGTGACTCCTATTATTAGAATAAAGTAATAATTCAGTCCAGTTGTTAAATGGCTTTTATATACTGAATGATCACAGTTTCTATCCCAGTGTCATTAATTTAACTCTTTTGCCTTCAAATTACTGGGTTGGAACATGATTAGGTGTCAGGCAAGAGTTCAAATCTGTTACCATCTCTAGAAAATCAACTCAAAGTATGTATTCCACTGATAATAGATCAGATCTCCTTGGTATGTGAAGATTTGCACAGGATTATTGTTACACATGAAGGTTGACAAGTCATGGAAAAGATTTCTGGTTATCCAGTCCAGACACTTTTGCACTTACCTTCATTTTTAAGGGAAAAGCCACACTTAAGAAAAAAAGAATAATCTGCTTGTGATAATAAATGGTGGATTATATGCCCATTTTTAAATGGAATCATAGACTACTGAAAAGTATTGATGTACTCAGCCTCTATTTCTTGTAGTTTTATTTTTAGGGAAGTTAGAAGCTTCTGGTTTTCTTGCATTATTGATTAGCTGAGTGGGAGGAGATGGGAATGATAGGAGTTGGGGAGAGGGGGAGGAAAGGAATGCCTTTAATAAAGATGGGGGAGTTAATACACATTTTGAACAAATCCAAGTTTTTCCAGTTCAGTGTATATTTTTAAACTACTGGTAGGACTGTAGCAACCTAAAAGGAAGGCAGCAAATTCTGTCTGACCTTCCTATTCTTATTTTGTCAGCTTTTTTAGAAATGTATATTTACAAGTGAGTTATTTCTTACAGACAGGTGCTAAGTTTATTTTATTCAGTTATTACAGAGAGGAGCTGAAGAAACAAGGAGCAGTGGTTGTGACTGTGAGTTCATTGTTGAATATGGATGAACTTATGCAGATATGACTAGATCATGAAAACATTGGCATTTAGAAAAATTTTAGGTCATGAGGTTGATTTGCTATGTTACTGTTGTGAAGACCAAAGAGCACCAGATTAGAGCATGGCAACTGTAGTCCAGCCTCCCTTATTTTACAGATGAGAAAACTGATGCCTAGAGAGAAGACTTGATGGCATGGGCAGTAAGTAGCAGAACTGGGATTCAAATTCAGATCCTTCTATTCCAAGCCCTATCTACTACTCACTGTACTATTTTGTATAATTATACATTATTTTTATAGTTGTGTATATGTAAGAATACATTCATTTATAATTGCTTTAGTGTGTGTCATATAGATAAAATACAAACTGTGTTTCATGATAGCATATGTGTATAGGGGTAGTTTTGTAAATTCACTGTTACCTGTGATACTTTAAATATTTTTATTAAAATGGATTATATGCATTTGATTCAAGATTATGGTACTTACCGTGTTTCCCCGATAATAAGACAGTTATAATTTTTTTTGGAAAGAAAAACACCAGAGGGCTTATTTTCAGGGGAGGGCTTATGTTGTCCTGCCTCAGCTCTCCTCCGCGGCACTGCTCTCAATGGCTCCAGCAAGCAAATCACTGGGGAAGAACAGGATGACGTACTCACTGCTGCAGCTCTGATTGGATGCAGCTCGGAGCGTGGCGTGCGTTTCACGGGGGGGGGGGGACTGCATACAGAGGGTACCGTAATGTAGCGTGTAGCGCAGGGGATCACCTTCACTACAGTAGCAATCTCAATAGGGCTTATTTTCGGGGGAGGACTTATTTTAGAGGAATCTTACACAGTACGGGGAGGGCTTATTTTCGGGATAGGTCTTATTATCGGGG
>NW_027187296.1:2274862-2320203 GCF_028583685.1 Petaurus breviceps papuanus | reverse complement strand
TATTGAGATTGCTACTGTAGTGAAGGTGATCCCCTGCGCTACACGCAGGGGATCACCTTCACTACAGTAGCAATCTCAATAGGGCTTATTTTCGGGGGAGGACTTATTTTAGAGGAATCTTACACAGTACGGGGAGGGCTTATTTTCGGGATAGGTCTTATTATCGGGGAAACACGGTACCTAGAAATTTTAATGTTTATTCATGTGTTGTTTGTTTATTTATAGAGAGCAGATCATAAAACAGTCCACAGAATTAGTTTGCAGAGCCTATAGTGAACTGTATACAGCTGTGATGAATCCAGCCAATGAATACAAAGATCCAGAGACTATTCTACACCGATCTCCTCAGCAAGTACAGACTCTTCTCTCCTGACTGGATTGTTTAAACAATTTGGCAATGTTTTTCATTAGCATGATATTAAAGGTTTCTTTGTTTTCAATCTAATGTCATTCTTTAATGTCCTCTGAACTTTATTGATGTGATTATTCCTTAAAAGCTAGGAGAGTGGTTCTCCATGACTCTTCAGTTAATGCTATTACAACATTCAAAGTAAATATGCTGGCTTCACTTTGGTTGTTAATATTGGATCCATCCTTACATGTTTTGGGGAAGATGTTCCATGTACCCAACCCTCTGTTGTTCTGAATTCTTAGCTGAGATGGAGTGAGTTTTTAGGCCATGTTTTACAACCCCCATTGTACCCCTGCAATTCAATTGCATCGAACCTCTAAGACCCAATAGAGGGTTTTATTGTTGTGGTTTTTAATAATTTTCAGTTATAAACTTAATAGTATCCTCAGCAAGCCTATCACTCCTTAAATGATCTTGTTTTTATCTATTTACCTACTTGTGTTCTGCTGTGGAATGTTGTAATGGTAATAAAATTTAAAGATCTCTTTGTATTGGAAAGCTAAGAGGTACTTAACACCTACTTCAAATTAAGCCTCTATTGAAGAAACAGAAGAAATGAATTCTTTTTGCTGACATACCAGGAAGGGGCTGAAAAGGGAGGAACAATAAAAGGAAAAGCCCCAGAGAGGGAGAGTTCAGAATTCCTTGGGATAAGCTTTATGGAGGCAGAAGCAGCTGCTGCCAAGGAGGCTGAAGAAGAAAGACCCAGGCTGGAGAGAATGATTTTGATTTTGTGAACCTGGGTGAAGTGATTTTGATTCTGGGAACCAGCTGGAGCTTCTGCTGGGGAGCTACCAGCTTCTCCTGGGAGCTGCCAAAGACTAAGGAAGCATGACTGTGATACTGGTACTTTTGATGAACCTTTTTGTGGCTTTGTTAAGCCTTGACTTTCTGGGAACAGAGACTGTGAAGGATTTAAGGTGGACTGGACACTGTGAGCTTCAGCATGAAACAGAAACAGCACAGAGAGCTGGACAAGGAATCCCAGTTCTGCCTTGGAACCCAGGTGATAGTTTGTTGAATCCAGGTAGGAGCTGGAACCATGGAAGGGGATCCAGGGAATCTGAGAGACAACCCCAAGTCACACTGAAAGAAGACTTTACTTGGATATTGTGTACTGAGAAGATTGTGACTTATTTGTGGCTGAGGGGTGGATGGCTTGTGTATTTCACACTACCCCTTAAGAGAGTGCTGAGTAGTGACTGATATTGTAGCTCAGTGTGCCCCTTGAATGGAGAACTTTACTATTGTATTTTGTAACACTTAAGGAGGTAAGCCTCCTTAAGGATGATTGAATGATTGAGTTGATTGAATGAGTTATTAAGTGATTGATTGACTAAATGATTATACTTTCTTCAAAACTGTGTGACCACTGTGGTGCTCACATTTATATGTGGCCATTTTCTGTGATAAGTTGTTGTGAATGCTGTATTTTGATCATCTGTAATAAGTCATAACATTGTGAATGCTGTACCTTGATTTATTGTGAATGTGAATATTTTGCTCTGATTTGTTATTGAATACAGTGTTGACTATATTATGTAATCAGAACCTTAAAAGCTGTTCACAGTAGCATTCTTCTGGAAAGCTGCTTGTGCTTGGCTTTACAAGCCCTTGAGGGCAAGGACTTTTTTCCACTTCTGATTTTGTATCTTCCGTGTCTAATACAGTGTCTTTCACTTGATAGATATTTGTAAGTCCTTATTGAACTGAATTTAACAAAGAAAATTTCCCCCTAATTATGAAATGCAGATAGTTTATGTCTTGATAAAAAACAATATATAAACTGAGGAAAGTAGTAACACTACCAACTTATTTCTTCTCTGTCCCTTCTGAGCTTTTTCTTGATCTATGTACAAATAAACTTGTTGCTAATGTTAGTTTTTTTTTATATAGTCACAGAATGTGTATGTCATTCTTCTAATTCTGTTTTCTTCACTTTATATTGCTGTATAAAAATATTTCCATGCCTTATAATCTTAGTATTTGTCATTTTAAGAATATAATAATATTAAAATACATTGATAAAAATGTATTTACAGTTTTTTCGACCGTTCCTCCTTTATTATGGAATGCTTCCAGTTTTTCATTATTTTAAAATATAATACCTTATGGCTATTTTTAAAAGGTGAGTTTTTTCCACCTTATCATAGTCCTAGGAAAAACGCCATAGGAATCTTTGAGTCAAAAGGTATGATTAGGGTTTCAATTATTATATTTTCAGATTTCTAGATTGCTTTCAAAGAATATACCAATATGTTGTTCAAGCAACATTGAAATATTAATAATCCTCAGAACACCAATTCACATGAAGCCCCAAGTTAAATTCAACAAGAAATGTCATAGTCAAACTTAAGAACTGCAGAGTTAACTATTATAGGAAGCAAAGAAAGCCATTCACATACTAAGAAAATTAATCGGTAATAAGAATTAGCATTTATATGGTACCCGCTATGTGCCAGACACTATGTAAAGTGCTTTACCTCATTTGAGCCTCACAATGACAGTGTGATGTAGATGCTATTATACTCCCATTTTAGAGATGAGGAGATGAAGGCAAAAAATGTTAAGATACTTGTTCCAAGTCATAGAGCTAGTAAAGTGTCTGAGGCCAGATTTGAACATGTCTTCCAGACTCTAGGGTATATGCTCTATCCATGGTACTGCCTAGCTGGCTGAGAGCTGCCTGAGGAAATACAATAGAGGACAAGTACTGGTTTGTGAGAAATCAATGGAAAATTCATAATATACTATTCAAAAAAAATTAATTCATACTCCTAAAATAACTCTTAAAATAACTCCCTGTAAAACAGAACCTAATCACTAAAGAAGAAAAGTGTATTTTTACCCAAAGGGAGGAAATCAAGCCATTCCTTCAAAGGAAACATGAGGTGAGCAGGGGATATGATATTTGAACTCATCAAATAAAAATAAATCAGTTCATGACTGAGAAAGAAGATAGATGAAGCTATAGTTAAGGTTTTTTCCTAATTAAAAATTTTTTATTTTCTAAGAAAATGTTGAGAGAACAACAAGAAAAAAACTATCTGTGAACAAAAAGATCCAAGGATCTAAAGAGAGTTTTTAAAATCCCCTCCTTAGTAAAAAAATATTTTTGGTGTTGGAATAATACAGAGAAAAAGTATCTGAAGAGGGCGAGAGAAGAGAGGAAGAGGGTAACTTGAAAAAGCACTATCCAGGCTTCAAGATGAAAGGTGAATGTGAAGTTTTAAATTTTTTACCTTGCCTTAGGTTTTGAGGAAGTGGTGATGGCTCTTTGGGCTAACTGGTAACCCACTGGATAAGAGCACTGGGCCTGCAGTCAGCAAGTCCTAAATTGAAATCTGACCTCAGACAGTTACTGGCTGTCTGTGACCTTGGGTAAATAACATAACCTTTGCTTTCCTCAGTTTTCTCAAATGTAATGTGGTGATCATAATAGCACCTACCTCACAGGGTTGTTGTTAGGATCAAATGATATATTTGTAAAGTGCTGAGCACAAAACAGGCATGATGTAAATGTGTAGTCCCTTCCCCCTTTTGAAAAGAAAGAGAAAAAGGATTTGGGTACCAGTGGCTGAGAGGAGCTAGGTGACTGCCTGAAGTCAGGAAGACTCATCTTCCTGAGTTTAAATCTGGCCTTACATAGTTGTGACCCTGGGCAAGTCACTTACCCCTGTTTGCCTCAGTTTCCTCCTCTGTAAAATGAGCTGGAGAGGGAAATGGCAAACCACTGTAGTACCTTGGCCAAGAAAACCCCAAATAGGGTCATGAAGAGTTGGACACAACTGAAATGACTGAACGATAACAAAGTTGAGAGGAGGGAACACCAAGATTATTATGGAGCAATCCACTGGGATGAGAGGCACAAAGGAGGTCCCGCATTTGTACTAAGTTTGGACGCTTCGAGAGAACACGTGAGGAGTTGTGCTTTGAAGGCCCACTTTCCACTGTGAGAAAGAACAGTTGAGACCCCAGGAGAACATACTTCAGAGAAGGGCATGTAAGGATATAATGGTATCTTGTTTTGTTCCCATGAAAGTTACTGGAAGATAATCAATAGCTGTGGGGAAGTTCCCACTTACCCTACTTCATTAAAACCCTGGCCTTCCTGGAACTAGGACAGTGGCCAGGGGGAACTAGAAAGGTGGGGGTGTGGCACACAGCTCTGACCTTAGAAGAGGTCAGGTCTGGTCAGGTCTCAAGTATCCTCACTACCATGCCTCTATAATCTACATATAATCTGCATATATTAAGGGAATGTAGAATATATAGAGGGAAAATAAAGCAAGGAGTTTGAGGAATTTGACTATATATATTTAGTTGAGTTCTAAACATATATATATGTGGAGGTGGGGGGGATGTAGAATATATATAGAGAGAGGGAAATTAAGTAAAGAGTTTGAGGAATTTAACCCAAAATCTACCAGGAAGGACAGAACTTGAAGACCCTCACTACTGCTTCTGAATCCATGTGGGGGTGTCCCTAGTGAGCACCACGCCAGCTTCCTTGCTGGAAGCGTAATAAGCACCTTCCTCTATACACTGTTTCTGAGTTCTTTCAGTGAGAAGGGATTTGCCATTTTTAAGTATAGCATGTGCATCTTCCTAAGGGTCTCCAAATGGAAGCAGTGGGTAGCAGAAGTTCATTCCAGGCTAACTCCCTGACCCTACCTGGAAGCCTATGAATCCCCACAGCCATGTTGAGGGGCATCCCACATGGATCTTCCTAAGGACCTCCAAGGGAGCAGTGGACGTGGAAGCTCATCCAGGCTACCTCCCTGACCCTGCCTGGGAAGTCCTGTGATCACCAGAAGCATGTTTCTCTCAGGCAGAAAAATGAGACATGGGGATAGAGGAAGGATAATCTGTTGATATGAAGCTCATGGGAAAAGAATGACAGTCCATGTGAATGGCATTAGAGTGATCCCCACTGCATCCTTCTGCCTCTCGTAAATTTAATGTTCCTGACAATGAGAGTTTTCATATGAATTATAACTTACATTGACACAGTGCTTTAAGGTTTATAGATTAGGAAACTGAGGTCAACTGAGATCACATTACCTGCCCAAGGTCACATAAGTAGTGACATATAATAATTATAGCTAATATCTAGCTCTTGCCTCTCTAAAGGGGTGGCTAGGAGAGAAAAAAGACAGAGGAGGAATCTTTGATGGAACAGGCAGATGACATGAAAGCAAAGCTTCTATCCCCCAGAAGCCCTACCTGGTATGAAGTACACAGAATAAAGGAAATCCTTGAATAGAATAGATTTTAGAGCAAGGGAGTTTTAACTTTTTTCTTGTCAGGGGACCCCTTTGGTGAAGTCAATGCACCCCTGTTCAGAATAATGTTCTTAAAATGCATTAAAATAAAATAGAAATTACAAAGGAAACTATATTGTAATTCAGAATACTGCCACTTAAATTTAAAGTTGCACAAGACTTTTGGGACACCCTGGTGTTTGGTTTTTTGTTTTTTTTTTTAAACAAGGTCCCAAGGGAGAAGACTAGAATCATATTATTATAAACAAACCAGAAACAAAATACTAATTTAAAAAAGAGAAACAATATTTAATGGAGGAACACAAACTTTTAAATTACAATGTAAATCTGAACAGAGTAAATCCCCCAATGAAAAGTAAGAATGGAGGAGTTGTTATGCCAAAAAAACGAGAAAAGAGACCCCTGAGGGTAAACTAAAAGTGGAATTTTAATAGTGCTGAGGGACTTCCTGGGGCCAGACCCAAATCAAACAGCAGCCAGCAAGGACAAAGCATTGGTATATAAAGGCAAGCCATGCACCTAACGGTCAAGGATTGCATAAGTAGGAACTTACAGAAGCCAAAATCAGCAATTGGTCAGTACATATTTTGATTTTCGTGCATGCGTGGGTTTTCCTAGGTGGAGCTAAACCTGGCAGTTTGCTTACTTCTGTGAAGGAGAGAAAGATGGCTGGTTGGGGGAGGGGGAGCGGATGAGGGGAGCCAGAATGGGGCCATGTACAACATTCCCCACTTCTTATGTTGGTGTGTCAAACCCTTGACACATCTGGGGCTGCATCATACAGGTCAGCTACCGTGTTTCCCCGATAATAAGACCTATCCCGAAAATAAGCCCTCCCCGTACTGTGTAAGATTCCTCTAAAATAAGCCCTCCCCCGAAAATAAGCCCTATTGAGATTGCTACTGTAGTGAAGGTGATCCCCTGCGCTACACGCTACATTATGGTACCCTCTGTATGCACCACCACCCCCCCCCCGGGTGAAATGCATGCCGCGCTCCGAGCTGCATCCAATCAGAGCTGCAGCAGTGAGCGCATCATCCTGTTCTTCCCCAGTGATTTGCTTGTGTAAGGGTTATGGGATTTAAAGATCTTCCATGTCCCATTGGACTTGCTGACGTAGCAGGAAGGGGCGGAGCAAGAGGAAGTGGAAACCAAACTAGAGTTCCTGCGGTGGCTGGCAGTGGTGGTCACAGCGGCAGCAGCAGCAGAGGCAGCGGCAGCGCGAAGCCCTTTTTGAGAGCCAGAATTTCTGCTAAGGACTCCTGCTGAGGACTGCCAGGGGCCGGAGCTGCTGGGAGCACACTTCCCGGACGCTGGGTGGTTGCTGTGAGTGGGGAGAGGAGGACCTTTGCCTGAGGTAGCCTGTTCTGTTTTAAAGGCTTCAAAATGTGGGTGCTTTCTACTTTATCTACCTGTGCCAATTTCATAACTACTCTGATGGCTTTCACTTTCTGGTTTGGGGACTCAGTCTTTTGGTATCTTAATAAATTTTCTAGTTTATTCCCCCATATGGCAAGCATGATGTATTTTGTGATGGATAATTATATCAGCATATCTGTAATCTCCATAGGCATTGTGAATATGGCATTGCTGGTACAGCTTGCTGGCGCCATTGAGAGCAGTGCCACGGAGGAGAGCTGAGGCAGGACAACATAAGCCCTCCCCTGAAAATAAGCCCTCTGGTGTTTTTCTTTCCAAAAAAATTAATAAGACAGTGTCTTATTATCGGGGAAACACGGTAGTTCTGTTCTCAAGGCTGGTAGCAGGGATCCCTAACAATTACAAATTTAACAGAGTTAATATGGGACTTAAAAAATTGTAGAAAATGATTAATGAGGCAGGGTCCTACAATCTGGGCTATGGTCAGGAGGAGGAAGGGGCCAACCAAGGCTGACACCAGGTTAGTGAGCCAAGGGGATGTTTGGAACAGGGACTGATACCAGTTCTCGGACTTTTCCATCTCCCTCTATTTGCAATATTCTGGCATACCAACCTCAAGCTCTCCCACACCACTCCAGAGTTGTTGGCATAGAAGCAACAGGCCTCACTGACGGCTGCACACAGTCCACCTTGTTTAAGAAAAAGAAGGTCAAGGCCTCTGGTTCTAGAGAACCACCTCTGCCAAGGAGTCCACAGGACTGAGATGGACAGCTCTATGTGGGAGAGGTCGATGTTTACCTGTGTACTCAAGGCCTGATAGTTGGCCTCCACTTTAACCAAGGCTGCTACTCCAGCTGTGGCGGAACCCACAAACCCCAAGCCCACTAAGATGGGGATGAGTGGTATTGCCCGCCTTTGGCGGTAGCTCGGTTGCCCTTTGGGGGAAAAGTAGAACCAATCTTCTTCACCTGGGAGGAGGGAGACTAGGGGAATTATGGCCACTAGGATCCACAGGGGCCCTCAGGGTATTGTTGCCTGAGGAACACTGTAGCAGAGACACACTGGGTAAGGCCGTTGTGGCACACCCACCAGGCTCCTGGAGGGGCAGTGAAGTAGTCTGAACTGGAGGCCTGAAGCTTGTGGGTTTGTCCACAAATTGAGCCATATTGAGAGCTGGATAAAGGGGTGCTAGATGATGTGAGGCAGAGGCCTGTTCCTTGTACATCCCTGAGGGTAAGCCTTGGGTGGTCCCACTTGCAATTCTCTGTGTTGGAAGTAGGGGTGATGGAGGCATTTAGTGCCACCCCTACATAGTAAGGAGGCTGGGGTTCAACACAGATCCAACAATTTTTGCCCAACATGAGGTTAGAACTGTTAAGTGTTTTATGAACAGCCTTCAGGAGGATAAGTAAGGGAACCTGATAAGTGTGGGATTCCTGAATCTTCAAAGATGGGGGAACATATAGTTTGACTGAGGCCCGTGTGGTTACAGTTTGTCTTGTGGTATGGACAGCTAGGTTCCCTATTGGGGCAGGGATGGCTAAGTTCCCTATGGGACCAATGGGGTGAGGATAAGGGCACAGGAGGCTTTTGGTTTACAGTCAGGACCACCATCTTTCCCACATGTGCCACGTCCTCCTCATTGTCCAGAGTGAGCAGGACCCCCCAGGCAGGGATGATGAGTCCTAGGACCCGAGAGACTGGGCCTCCCCAGGCAGGTTTGGAGGGGTTTTGGATGATGAGATTGAGCATGGGTTGCCAAGGGTCAGACCCAATTGTATGGATGCAGAATAACAGGTCTGGCCTGCCCTGTAGCACAGGGAGGCACTGGGGTTAGAAGAGAGGAGGTGGTAAGCTGTGACACGAGTGCAGACACAGGGGGTTGAGCATCCTGTATCTGAACAGAGCAGGTAGCCTGCATCTACTGGTAGGACCCCAAATAGGCCAGTTTGGGGGAAAAGGGAGTTGAGGGGGAGATGTATGTATTTAGGGTTCTACAAAGTCCGGGACTGTCTGTTTCCAGTGCTCACCACCCAGGTATAGCTTGGTCTGGGGACATGGGGATTGCAGAGGACCATGCAAGAAGGTAAAAGGAGCATCAATAAGAGGGTCAGATAAGTCTTAGCTTTAGGGGGTACTCGTGTAATTCTGCTTTCCATTCTGAGGTGACAGCAGACTTCACTGTGGTATAATGGAGCCAAATGGGGAGAGAGTCCACTTTGATGGTGGTGGGTATAATGAGGATCACAATGTGTGGCCCCTTCCACCTTGGCTCCAGACCTGTAGTGATGAATTTCTTTACCAGCACAGAATCTCCAGATTGAAACAGGTGTGCTGAGGCTGAGCTTGGGACCAGGAGAGGGGCTCTGACTGGGGATAGGAGTCTTTTCTGAGTCACCTGCAGGCCCTGTAGGAACTGGATGAGGGAAGAGTTAGTGATTTCAGCATTTACGTCTTCCCAGATTAGGGGAAGAATAGGCGGTGGTCTACCAAAGATAATTTCAAATGGGGTCAGTCCTAATTTATTGGGAGTGCACCTGCTTCTGAGCAAGGCCAGTGGCAGAAGAGTGACCCAGGACTCCTGGGTTTCCAGGACAAGCTTGGACAGAAACGCCTTAAGGTTGTGAATGAAGTACCTGTCTCTCAGGAGTAAGCTCATTTTTTTCTGAATGCTTGACTCACTCTCTCCCCACTGCTTCTGGAAATTCTCCCATCTGGAAAGGTCTACCAGCCCTATTGGTTCCCCCCCCCCCTTTTTTTTGTTTAGTGAAGGAATCATCTGAGTGTGGAACGGACTGGGTGGGAGGAGGTGCTGGGAAAAGGACCAGACAGGGGAGGGAGATTGGAATATTGGGGCTGGGGGCAACTTCATTAGGATTCCAGCATTCCCCCCTCAAGGAGTTGGGACCCAAATTCATTTGGGAGAAGGGATGAAGGTCTCGGCTTCTGTCATTTCTTTAGGCTGAAAATGGGAGTAGAGTTTTCACTGTCTCAGTGTGTTCCAAGGAGGAAATTGACTGAAACCAAGCATAGATCACATTCAGTGGATGGTAGGCATCCATTGCTTGCCTGTAATCTGAGAGACACAAATCTGACAGGCAAGTTCAATATGCAGGGCCCAAGATGGAAGGAAAGAGACAGATATATCAAGTAACAGGCAGTTGACTAGGCCTAGTGCCTTTTTACTAAACTATTTAGTCTGTAGAAAGGAATATAATTTTAGGCTGAATAGCTCAGATCTAACACACACTTTAGTAGCTCAGATGTATTCCAGCCTTAGTATATGGGACAATGATTAACTTGTGTTTGTACCTTTGTTTCATAGGCTTCTTTTTCCTCTGTTTAATTGTTCCCATATCAACCAGAAAAATGTTCTATTACAGGGATTTAACCTTTCACTTGACTATGCAGGTAGTCAGATAACAAGCCTGTGTATTAACTCACCCAGTTATTTGGGATATGGAATGATTACACATTCAGAATGAGAACAGTAAAATTTCACATACCTGCATTGTACTTTTACTCTCTTTTATTGACCACTTGCTCTAATTAGAGAAACTTGTCATAAAAGGAAAAAAGCAGGGACATGCTAGATATGACAGAATAAAACACCCTTAGCTCTGTATAAATTCAGATGAGTCAGTTTAATTCCATCTCATAGCCAGACTCAGGAATAGCCAGGTAAAGAACATTCCTTTTCAAAGGAAGACAATTAGGAAACTGAGCCAGGTTTCATTTTAGTTGGAGGCTAAAATTGTCCCCTCAGCTTTTCCCAAAAGCAATCCTTCACCTATAGCAGTATTACATTCCCTCTAAGTAGCTTGTGGCATTTCCCTCAGAACCTGATTTAATGCAGACAACTACATCTAAATTCAAAGTCAAAATACAACTAGTTGCAGTCCCAATGGCTTTGACCTCAAATGGCAAGTCTCACCAATCACAGCTTAGGGCTTGATACAAGTGCCTATTTGTATGGAGTTGCAATAAGCAATAAAAGTTTACCATGACATATACATGAGATTTCATTACTCAGTAAGCCAAGTTTGTTGCTTGGGAACTACATAACCCAAACAAGATTTTAGTTTACTCCTGGGGCTGATGACCTGGCCCACCAGATGGTTTCCAGGGGATCTGACAAGTTTACAAATAAGGAGAAATCAATAGGGACCCCAAAAAAGGGACTGATCTGCTTGACCACCCTGTGATACTTTTCTTCTGGACTGATTAAAACCACATACTTTATTGTGACAAGTCCCCTATTTTCAATACTGATTTTTCTTTTTCCTTGACAGGATGTCTTCCAGGGTTCCTATATTTTATTCTTAGGACCCCAGTATATGGTAACTGGCACATGTGGCCTCCAATCACCCCCTATAGCACTACATTGGAGGCGGCGTTGGCCCTCTTCCTAAGGGAGGGGAGTAGGGAGTGTCTACCCTGTCTGCCCTTAGAGGTGATGAGGGATCAGTTTTAACTTTTAACATTATAACAATAACCCCAAATAACTTATTTAACTATCTTACAATTTTCATGAGTAAGAGCCAACTTGTTTTAGCTTTAAGACAGGATTAGCAGGACTTAACAAAATAACATACCTGGTTTTAGACAAATTTTTCCACTGTCTTAGTTTCGATTAAATTCAGACAAAAAGTTGCTTTGTCTAACACCATCTCTGGCTCACAATGGTCACTCAAGTTTTACAATATACTGTGTAGAAATACAATGATAATACAAACAATGAGATGACATTAATTGCATTTCCAAATCACATACAAAAATCATTGATAGGAAATTGGGCTTACCAAGTATAGAGGCTAGTTGACTTCTGACCTCATTTTCTCCTCTCTTTTTCTCACCTCCCCACAGTAGCAGACCCTGGTTGTGGGGGTGGTCGATTTGTGCAGGAAGGAGAAAGAGGGCACCACTCCTTGTGTGGGAAAGCTTGGCTCTGGGGCCTAGAGGAGTGGGCTTCAGGGTGCCCAGGACCAAGGGCTGTTGCTAGTGAGGCCCCAGGTGTAGCTGCTGTGCCTCCCTGACTTGTTCCTTTCACCAGGTGGGGGAGATTAACTCAAATTCCCTACTATTCTTCTAACTTTTCACTTCAGCCTTAGCTTGGTCAGAGCCAGGACAGGGTGAAGGATATTAAGGGTTCTAACTTCTCACTGTAAAAGTCAGTCAGAGCCAAGATGACAGGTGGAGGGCACTGTAGCCCTAGCTGGGAAGAACTGGGACCATGAGGAAGAGAATCTTAGCAGTTGTAACTTTTCACTGTGGCCCTGGTCTGGTCAGAGCTGGATCACAGTCAGAAGCCACTGTAGCCTTAGCCTTGCCAGAGGTAGGACCACAGGGATGAGAATCTTAGTGAATTTTTTAACCTTTTGCTCAAGTAAACTTTACTCAGGTGTTCACTCTTTTAAAAATTTCTTAGAAAATGAGAGCTTTGAACCTTCCAGTCAAGGTGAGTGGGACTCTGGAAAAGATCCTAGTCCCCTCTTTTCCATACTGAAGAACTCAAAACTTCATCTCTGAAGCATCTCTTTTTCAGATCTATGCATTTTCCCAATTTATCCTGGTGCCAAATACTAACCAGAATGAATTCAATTACCTGGATCTATATTCCCAATGATTCTATAGTTCTCTTTCTGTGGCCCAGGAAAGGGCTAATTGCTAGTCCTATTCCAAAGTGCAGCTTTGAAGACAGGTGGACACAGAATGCTCAAAGCACCTAGAGGACACAAAACAGACTTAGATTTTTCTTTACACAGACACACAAACACAGAACAGAGAGACACAGGAAATTACAGAAAGGAGAGATCCCTTACAGGAATCAGACACTTGCCCTTCATGTGATCTGATGGAGTCTTCCCAGTCCCTCCCCAAGGCTTCAGGCACAAAAATACGGCCATCCCCTAAGACCCACCCCTGGACTCCTTTTTCCCTGCTTTTTTGGCCACAAAGGAATTATCCGAGGGTATGCAGGAAGGGAGAGGGGTGGCAGAGGGAAGGGGATCTGTGACAGAAAGAAGGGGAGCAAAACCAGGCAAAACTGCAATGGATGCCAGACATGAACAAAGACAGACAAACAAGACAGACTACCCGGGATAGAAACCAGGAACAGGTGGGGACCCAGCGTCTTGGGACACCCAGGGGACTGGTGTGTAGAAAGCTATGTCTGGCCCCCAGATCCCCACAGAAGCAGAAAACAGAACTGTACTCACCTCCACAGGAGGTCCTGAATCCACACAGGGTTAAATGGAGGGCAGATCAGAGTCAGGAGGTGGGTGCAATCTTTCCCTCCTTGAGCCCTGGGGCCCTGGAACATCTTCAGGGGCTGGCTCCCCTAGGGATCTGGGCAAGCAGACAATGGCCTCCCAAGGCCAAAAGCTTCTCCTGTTCGGGGATCTCCATGGTGCCATGGGACACCACAAATTTCGCTAGGGCTTCCAAATATTATGCCAAAAAACAAGAAAAGAGATGCCAAGAGTAAATTGAAAGTAGAATTTTAATAGTGCTGTGGGACAGCTGGGGCCAGACCCAAACTGAACAGCAGCCAGCAAGGGCAAAGCAATGGTATATAAAGGCAAGCCACATGCCTAACTGTCAGGGATTGCATAAGCAGGAACTTACAGAAACCAAACTTAGCAATTGGTCAGTACATATTTTGATATTCGCAGGTGTGCTTGTTTTCCTAGGCTAAGCTAAACCTGGCAGTTTGCTTACTTCCATGAAGGAGAGAAAGATGGTTGGTTAGGGAGGAGGAAGGAATCAGGGGAGCCAGAATGGGGCCATGTACAACAGAGTGAACAAGAGAATAAAATGTATTTTTTTCATGCAACATAATGCAGAAAGAATGCAATGAAAAAGAGAAGCTGGATCAAAATTTATTTATACTTCAGGTCACTAAAACTATCTCTGTCTGTCTGTCTATCAATCTGTCTCCCTAATGGCATAGCATCTAAATTCTGAAAAGAGAAATTAGCTAAACCTTAAAAAGACACTGTCAATAACAATAATCTTGAGAATTGTGTCTCATAGTGGGTAGAGTGCCAGATTTGGAGGCACAAAGCTCTGGGCTCAAATCCTACTTCTGACATTATCTCTGTGATCATGGGTATGTCTAATTTCTCTATGCTTCAATTTCCTCATCTGTAAAATTAGGTTGAATGGGTTGGCTTCTAAAATAACAAGGTTTATTTAGTTCTAAATCTTTTATCTTAAAGTCAAATAAATCTAACAGAAAAGTAAAACAAGAAAATAGCTTAATGGATTGTTTAAATTACATTTAAAAGACCTATTGCAATTTCTGAATGGGAATATTAAAAAATAAACATTTCTCAGAAACACGATAACTTGATGAATTGATAATGTGTGAGGGCTTAACGAAATAAATATCAAAAGGCAGAAAAAAACACATCCTTTTCCAACATAATCAATGAAGGACAGATGAGAAAAAATAAGATCTGAATGGAAAATAGGTAAAGTAAAATGAATGGGCCAGGGAACAGATCAGAGAAACATAAAATAAACATGTTAAATAAAATTATAACAATGAGACAACATTCCAAAATTTATAGACTACAGCTAATGCAGTTCTTCTACCCATTTGCATTTCTGAAAGCATAAAATTCTTCTAGAGTAAGAAGGTCAAAAATCTCAAGGGAAATAATGAAAAAAAAAAGGAATAAATGAGAAAAACATTACCCGATTTCACACTATTATTTTCAAGTGGTAATTATCAAAACACTGGTGCTGAATTAAAATTAGAAACATTGATCAGTGGATCCAGAAAAGCCCAGAAGCAATCAGACCTACTAGTGTAATATTTGATAAATTTAGGAATTCAAATTACTGAAGCAAAGACTTTCCACTTGACATACACTTCTAGGGGAAAAAAATTGAAGGTTAGCAAAAGTTACATTTAAACAAGTAGTGTATAACATATACTGCAATAAGCTCCAAATCTATATAAGGTTTCAGTATAAAAGGTCACATCGTAAAATAATGGTAGGATAGAAAGAAGTATATACTTTCACAACTATAGGGAGAATATACTTAAATAATAGTGATCACATAAGATAAAATAGAATACTTTGATTGTATAAAATTAGAGAACTTTGGCATGGACAAAATCATTGTAGCTAGGATAAGGGAATGCCATCAGTTTGGGAAAAAAATTCACATCCAATATCTCCAAAAAAAGTCTGCTATCCAAGATCTTTGGGACAGTGGCATAAAAATACAAGCCTAGCTACTCCACAGTAAGGAACTGGTCAAATATGGACAGGTAGTTTCCCAAAAAATAAGTGTAGACTATCAACAAATGTATGAAAGAATGCTCCAAATCATGAATAAGAGAAATAAAAATAAATGCTATCTCATAGGTAGCTTTACACACATGAGATTGGCAAAAAGAAAAGTAATAGCTAAAGTGTACATAACACTTGAAGGTTGGCAAAGCACTTTACATATGAAGATAAAATTGTAAAGGTTGGAGACATTGTGAGAACAGAACACCTTTGGAGACATAAATTGGTCTGAATGGTCTGGGTAAAAAAAAAAAAATTGGAACTTTAATAGAGCGATCATTAAATGGTTCATAGCCTTTGACCTAGTTATGATACTGGGAATACACTACAGGAAAAATGAAAGATGGATAAAATCCCCATACCTGCAAAAATACTTATAGCAGCACCTTGAGGTAGGGAAACACCGGAATCTGTATGGGTGTCCTTATTTTTTAGAAATGGCTGAACTCACTGTGATATATTAATGCAACAAAGTATTATCACATTATAAGAAACGAGAAATGTGAAGAATATAGAGAAACTTTAAAAAGACTCATATGGCAAACCCAGGAACTATATGAACACAATTACATAACACTCTTCACACAAATAAAGTCAGATCTAAATAATTGGAAAAATATCAGTTATTTGTGGGTAGGCCAAGGTAATATAATAAAAATGACAATTTTACCTAAATTAATTTACTTATTCAGTGCCATACCAATCAAACTACCAAAAAATTATTTTATAGAGCTAAAAAAAATAATAACAAAATTCATCTAGAAGAACTAAAGGTCCAGAATATCTAGGGAATTAATGAAAAGAAATGCTAGGGAAGGTGGCCTAGCTATACCAGATCTTAAACTGTATTATAAAGCAACAATCATCAAAACTTGGTATTGGTTAAGAAATAGAGGGGTAGATCAGTGGAATAGGTTAGGTACACAAGACACAGTAGTCAATGATTATAATAATCTATTATTTGATAAACCCAAAGACCCCAGCATCTGGAATAAGAACTCACTGGCAAAAATGGCTGTGAAAACTGGAAAACAGTATGGCAGAAACTGGGCATAGACCAACTTCTGACACCATATACCAAAATAGAGTCCAAATGGGTACATGATCTGTACAATATCTTTTACAAGTAGAAGCTATATATAAAGGCTGATACTATAAACAAATTAAGAGAACAAGGAATAGCTTATCTGTCAGGTTTATGAAGAATAGAGGAATTTATGACCAAATAAGAGATAGAGAAAATTATGAAATGCAAAATGGATAATTGTGATTACATTAAATTGCAAAGTTTTTTGCACAAAGCCAATGCAACCAAGATTAGGAGGAAAGCAGAAAACTGGGAAAAGATTTTTACAACTATTATCTCTGATGAAGGCCTGATTTCTAAAACATATAGAGAACTGAGTCAAATTTACAAGAATACAAGTCATTCCCCAATTGATAAATGGTCAAAGGATATGAATAGTTAGTTTTTAGATGAAAATATTAAAGCCATCTATAGTCATATAAAAATGCTCTAAATCACTATTGATTAGAGAGGTACAAATCAAAACAACTCAGGTACCACATCACACCTATCAGACTGGCTAACGTGACAAAGTAGGAAAATGATACATGTTGGAAAGGATATGGGAAAGTTGGAACACTGATTCATTATTGGTGGAGTTGTGAACTGATCCAATCATTCTGGAGAGCAGTTTGGAACTATGCCTAAAGGGCTATAACAAAATGCACACCCTTTGATCCAGCAATACCACTTTTAGGGGTGTATTTCAAAGAGATCATACAAATAGGAAAAGGACCCAAATGTATAAAAATATTTATAGCGGCTCTTTTTGTGGTGACCAAGAACTGGAAATTCAGGGGATGCTTATCAATGGAGGAATGGCTGGACAAGTTGGGGTATATGAATGTAATGGAATAGTATTGTGCTATAAGAAATGATGAACAGGGATGGCTAGGTGGTGTAGTGAATAGAGCACCAGCCCTGGAGTCAGAAGGACCCGAGTTCCAATCTGGCCTCAGACACTTAATACAAAAGTAACCGTGTAACCTTGGGCAAGCCACAACTCCAATTGCCCTACCTTAACCCCTCAAAAAGCAAAAAAAGAAAAAGAAATGATGAACAGATGGACTTTCAGAAAAACCTGGAAAGAATTGTATGAACTGATGCTGAGTGAAGTGAACAGAACCAGAATATTGTACACAGGAACAGCTGCGAAGACCGATTTTGATAGACTTAGCCCTTCTCAGTCATACAGGACCTAAAATGATTACAAAGGACTCATGATGGAAAATGCCATCTACATCCAGAGAAAGAACTATAGAGTCTGGATGTAGAGTGAAGCAGACTATTTTCTTTTTTTGTTGTTGTTTTTGTTTTGTTTTCTTTCTCATGGTCTATCTCATTTGTTATAATTCTATACAACATGACTAATGTTAAAATATGTCTAATAGGAATGTATATGTAGAGCCTATGTCAGATAGCATGTAATCTAGGGGAGGGAGGAGGATAAGAGGGGGAAAAATTTTAAACTTATGGAAGTGAATGCTGAAAAATAAAAAAATAAATAAATTTACTAAAAAAAAGACTCATATTGAACTGAAAGTGAGATAGGCAGAAACAAGACAACAATCTATGCAATATAGTTGGTGTGGTGGATAGAGCACCAGTTCTGGAGTCAGGAGGTCCTCAGTTCAAATATGACCATAGACAATGTAAGTCATTTACCCATTTGCCTCAGTTCCTCATCTATAAAATGAAGAAGAGAAGGAAATGACAACCCTCTCCAGTATCTTTGCCAAGAAAATCCCCAAAAGGAGTCACAGAGTTGAACATGACTGAAATAACTCAACAACAACAATAACAAATCCCAATATTGTAAAAGAAAGTAACATTGAAGTCAGAATTCCAATCAATGAAGTGACTAATCTTGACTTAAAGATGTGATGGGGAAATATACTTCCTCTCTCCTTGCAAAGAGATAAAAGACAATAGGGGAGAATAAGCTATGCCTTGTCAAAGATGGCAAATGAATTTTGTTTACTTTGCTTCATTATGTTTCTTTTTTGCAAGGGAATTGGGATTGCTTATTGAGAAATAATATCAATGTGAAGAAATACATCAGTATAATTAGAGATAGTAAAATAGAGCAGAGACTCAATTAACTCAATAGAATTTTTTAAAAGATAAAAAATCAGTAAGTCAACCATCCTGAAATAAGTGCAAAAGAATTATTACAAAAGAGGAAAGATGGATAAAATTGAGGGGAAAATATAGAAATAAACAGCAAACTTAAGACATTATAAAAGATGAACTGAATCAATAAATCCAAGTATAAAAAGAAAAATCAAGTTAACTACATTTTTTTAAAAATGAGCAAAAAATTTCATAATGAAAAAGAACAGAAAGATTAGGAAGTATGGGGGTGGCTAGGTGGCACAGTGAAGAGAGCACTGGCCCTGGAATCAGGAGGACCTGAGTTCAAATCCAGCCTCAGACACTCGACATAATTACCAGCTGTGTGATTTTGGGCAAGTCACTTAACCCCAATTGCCCTTCAAAAAAAAAATTAGAAAGTATGCTTTAGTTATAAGAAATCCAAACTTGGAATTCAAAGGATGTCTGTCAATCAATAAGCATTTATTAATGGCTAACAATATTCCACGCCCTGTGTTAAGCACTGGTGATAAAAAAGAAAGATTTTGCGTTCAAGGAACTCACGTTGTACTAAAAGGTTCTAACCCTAGAGTAAGAGAGACAATATCCAAATAGAAATGTATGTACAAGAGAAATACAGTGTAAATGGGAAGTAATCTCAGAAGGAAGGCTCTAGATAGAAATTGGGAGTTGTGGGAGACTGGGAAAAACTTCTTGCAGAAGGTGAGGTCTGAGCTGAGTTCTGAAGGAAGTCAGGGACACCGGAAAGGGGAGGTAAGAAAGGAAAGCATTCAAGGTGTTTGGCACAGATAGTGAAAAGGCATTAAGTCAGAGGATGGAGTATTTTGTGAGAGAAAGAGCAAAGTGTGCATTACTGGATTATAGAGTATATGGAAGAAAGTATAATGTACTAAGACTGGGAAGGTAGGAAGGGTCTCCAGTGATTCTTAAATTGTGGGTAATGACCCCATATGGGGTTGTGAAAAATTTGGCAACAGTAAAAGATTTCTGAACATGTTACAACCAAAAATTAATTCAAAATCAAATGCATAATGAATCTGAGGTATTTCTGGCAGCATTTGCTCCTGTTGCATTGGGCAACTTCACTGCAGCCTTGGTTCTGAACACAAAGCCAGGCACACTTTGCACTGTATGTGCTGTCATGCCACACAGTGCCAACAAGAGCTGCCAAAATGAGAAAAGGGGTCTTGAGTGGAAAAAGGTTTAAGAAACCCTCTCTAGGCTGTGAAGGACATTAAAAGCCAAACAGGGGCTCAGTATTAGATCCTGGTGATAGGAAGCCCCTAGAGTTAATTGAATGGAGAAGAGGCATGGTGGGAACTACACTTTAAGATCATGTGGACTGGTGTAGAGATTTGAGAGGAGTAGACCAATCAGAAGGCACTTAGAATGGTCCAGGAATGAGGTATGGAGAGCTGCACCTGGGTAGTGACTGTGTGCATAAGGAGAAGGGAAGGCATATAATAAGATGCTGTGAAGAATGAAATGATAACATGTGACTGTGGTTGGCTATATGGAGCGAGGGTGAGAGAAGAGCTGAGGATGACACTCAGGGTGATAGCTTGAGTGATTGGGAGGATGGTACCCTCAGCAGACTTGGGAAGAGAGGGGAATTTCAGGGGAAAATAATGGATTCTATTTTAGACATGTTGAGTTTGAGGTGTTTATGGAACATTGAGTTTGAGATATTTGATTGGCAGTTGATGTCAGAGAAGTTAGGGCTGAATAAATAGATCTGAGAATCATATGCCCAGAGATGATCACTGAATCCCTGACAGTTGATGAGATCACCAAGTGAAATTGTATAGGGAGAGAATTGAGAGGGCCCAGGACAAAGCCTGGTGAGTGGCCACAACCCGGGGGGACAATCCAGAAAAAAATAGGAAGAAAGAGGGGTCACAGAGTCAGGATCAGGACCAAGAGAGAGCAAGATCATAAAAAATCAGGGGAGACAGGATCCAAGATGAGGCAGCTGACAGTGTCAAAGATTACAAAAAGGATAAGAAAATAAAACTGTTAGACCTGACAATTACAAGATAGAATTAGAAGAATTAGATAATTAGAAGGTAACCGTGGAGAGAGCAGTTTAGCTGAATGAGGTCAGAAGCCCAACCAGAAAGGATTTAGAAAAGAGTGTGAGGAAAGGAAGTTAGAGGCACTGATTGCAGACAGCTTTCTCAAGTTTACTTCTGAAAGGGAGGGGCTGGACCTAAGAACTAGG
The DNA here is from genome assembly GCF_028583685.1 of Petaurus breviceps papuanus. Classification (NCBI taxonomy): domain Eukaryota; kingdom Metazoa; phylum Chordata; class Mammalia; order Diprotodontia; family Petauridae; genus Petaurus; species Petaurus breviceps. The sequence continues at coordinate 2,299,418 of NW_027187296.1, read as the reverse complement.
AGGGTGGTCAGATCAAGAGTGGGAGTAAATTTCCTTAGCCTCACCCAATGTTTAATGAGTTGAACCTGAAAGAATTGGGCACAGGGGCAAGAAACAAAAGGTGAAATAAAAACTGGGGCTGATCTGCATCACAGTAGAGAGAGATCCAGAAGGACCTGCTCCACCCCCCCCCACAGTCGTATTGGAGCAGAAGACTGACTGAGGCCCTGCATTATGCCCACATCTTCAAGAACTGAAAGAAAGGTGAAGAAAAGGTCTGTTCTTTTTCCAGCTTTATCTCCTGCAAGAGAATGCCTGGGCATTAATAGATACTCTAACATACTTTGTTCATTTCTTTACCCCCAAATTTCCAGTTATCTAAATTTCATTATCATTCTAAAGAGGCCAGAGGTTAACTAGAAATAAATTCAAGTTGGGGCAAAGAGTCGAACTTCTAAATGTTAGTAACTTTCCTAACTAGGGGCTCTGAGTTATTGTGACTATTACTGCTATTACTCCACAAAGCAGGAGAGGAGACCAAGTAGAACTGAGAGGCTATTATATTGCCCTTATATTAAAAAAATGAGGCAATTGTTATAACAAAGTGTGGTTAATCAAATCTCCAGCAACAAGGAGGATAGGGAAAAGAAAACAGTGATGGTATCCATTGGCCAACTATGCCCTTCACAGCAGCACTCACAACCAGTGTTACATGTGTATTCCTCTATATAAAGCCCAGGTCCAGAAATACAATTCACATTCTTCAAATTTATTATCTTATCCAGTTATTTACTTGCCAAACCCATATTTCTCTCCTAAAGCCTGTATTTCAGTTGGCAGTCGTGATGAAAACAACACCTGTCTTCAGTTTTTCATCCAAGACTTAATAATCCCTAGAAATGCTTTCTAAGTTCCTTCTTAGATCTGATCTCATCCTGAGGGCCCAGAAGGAGCAGGTTTCATGGGGTGCCCTCTTCCTTCCCCACTCACCAGCTCAAATCTCATCCCAAAGACCCAACAGGAGCAGGTGTTTCAGGAAATCCTTCCCCCCAACCTTCCTGCCAATCTTCCCTACATACTTACCCTTCCTCTTTGGATATTGCTTCCCCCACCATTCCACACTCTCTCCATCTCTCCACCCCCTGTACCCATAGGAGAATATTCAGAGTTGCCACTCCACTTCACTCCAGCCCTCCTTGGCAGTTGCTGGCCTTCCACTTGCTAAACTAACATAACTATTCACACTGTTATAGACGATTATACTGCCAAAGACATTGGAAGCCTCTCTGATATTATATTAACCATTATCTGATGCAGAGGTTCCCAAACTTATGTGGCCTACTACCCCCCTTCAAAAAAAAATTACTCAGCACCCCCCCCGAAAATCTACTTTCTTTAACTCTTTAATGTTTGTTTTTGAAATTTGCATCATTTCAAAACAATATAAAATATTTTTAAATGACACGTCTTAAATTTAACAATTTATTGTAAATTTGTGGGGTTTTCCTGCATTAAAATTTTGATGATGCAATGTTGCATCTTGTAACCCCTATAGTATCATATTGTAAACAAATCATTACATGCACATATTCCTCCTAATGCATGCTGGACTCCCCAACACTGTACAGCATGTTAGCCTGCCAACGCTAAGCTTGTTAAGACCCGACAGTGGACTTGACCAGGGACTGGTTATAATTTGTATTTTGTGTGTTTATTTGGAAAATAATATAATCACCATGACTTTAACTCTGTTACACAACAGATGAACACATATGAATGATTTTTCAAAAATTCTCTTTTTTCCTTATGCTTCCATTGCCTCCTTATTTTTATTCAACAACCCCCAATTGCACTTGAGGCTATTACTGCCCTCCCCCAGATGGTTCCAGCACCCTCCCCAGGGGGCAGTATCACCCACTCTATGAATTCTGATGGCTATGAAAAGGCAAGCAAGAGTATAGTGAAAAAAGCACTAGACAAGGAGGCAAGAGACTTTGTCTGAGGTTCCACTCTGTCACTAAGGTGCTCTGTGGTCCCAAAGCAAGCCCCTTTACCTCTCGGGTCTAAGCTTCCTCATTTATGAAACAAAGAGGTTGGAGTACACAACCTCTGATCTCTTCTACCTCTACGATTAAGTAAGTCTATGATAGGTCTTAACGATATCTTGGTCTATAGTTGATCTATCTGTTTTGGGTTTTCAGAATTTTGAGTGCAGCACTTGTTGCTGACAGTGCTTTAAAAATAACTATCATCTGGGATGGAGTGACGTCATTTCTTCAGTTTGAGTATGTGTTATAAACAAAAATTAGAAAATAAAATATACTGTAAAACGAAAGTTTTATTTTAAAATAGAAGGTTAGCAGTGGGTATAGAACATTCTTGGGACCAATGGACTTTATAAATCCTTCAATTTTTCATGTAGCTCTAGAGGCTACCCACTCTAGGCTACTGCCTTGAACCACACCCCAGTGGACCTGGCCCGCAGAGAGTGGCTGCACCCTTGGGTTCTACCCTGTGGGACATTTGACAGTATTGACCACGATCGCCTATGGGATCCTCTCTTGTCCCTGGGTTTTTACAAGAATATGTTCCTTGTACTCTTACTACCTGTAATACCCCTCTGTCTACCTCATTTATTCCCAAACTGTGGATCTTCCCCAAGGCTACACTCTAGGGTCTCTTTAATTCTCTCTCTATATATACTCTCTCAATAACCTCATCAGTTTCCATGAGGTTAACTGTGATCTCTATAAAAATAGCTCAGTTATATGTGTTTGTATATATGTACATATGTATGTGGGGCAGCTAGATGGCACAGCAGATAGAGTACCAGGCCTGAAGTCAGTAAGACTTATCTTCCTGAGTTCAAATCTGGCCTCAGACACTTACTAGCTGTGGGACCCTGGGCAAGTCACTTTACCCTGATTGCCTCAGCTTCCTCATCTGCAAAATGGATTGGAGAAAGAAATGGCAAGCAGTAGGGGTCATGAAGAGTTAGAAACATCTGAACAACAACAACAAATTATGCATATATGTAAGTGCATTGTGCGCATGTATGTACATGTGTGTGAGTAAATATGTGTATATGTTAAGTACATGTGTGTACATTGCATGTACATTGTCCTGGCTTTCCCCATGAGCTTCTGTCCCATATAACCAATTTCCTTTTGGCTATTTTATCCTGAATGTTCTAGAAACATCTCAAACTACATGTGTCCAAAACTGAAATTTTCTTCCCTCCTCCCAAAATCCTTCCCTCTTCCAAATTTCCCTGCTTCTCCTGAATATACCACCATCCTGCCAGTCTCCTGGGTTAGAAATCTTGGTATGATCCTGAGCCCCTCATTCTCTCTCTCACCCCACATGTATGATCCAAATGCCCAAAACCTGTCCTTTCTTTCTCCACAACATCTCTTGCATCTGACCCCTTGTGTCTCACCCACTCTGCTAGCAACTTAATTCAAACCATTGTATCCTCTCTCCTGTATCATTCCAAACTGACTTTCCTCCCCTCACCACTGCAGTACATTCTCTATGCTTCTGCCAAACTGATTTTTCTTAACCTCAGATCTACCCATGTAACTCAGTCCAGTGGCTTCTACTCGCTTCTATGATAAAATGGAAACACTTCTGTTTAGCTTTTAAAGTCCTATACACCCTGGCCCCAGTCTATATATCCAGCTTCTCTGGATATTATTCCTCTTTCTGCACTCTGCAATCCAGCCATACTAGCCTTCTCTCTGTTCCTCATGTATAGTATCACCTCTCCCATCTCTGTGTCTTTCTGCTGCCTATATCCAATGTCTAGAAAACAGTTCTTCATCAAGTCTATCTTCTGTATCAACCTTTTGGTTATCCCTCTTCCTGCCCCACCCCCAACTGCTAGTCTTCTCCCTCCCAAACTATATTGTATTTGATTACATTGGATATATTTGTACTAGCTTTATGTGTTGTTGGTCAGTCGTTTCAGTCTTGTCCAATTCTTTATGGCTCTATTGGGGGTTTTCTTGGCAAAGATACTGGAGAGGTTTGACAAAAATGAGGACACTGAGGCAGACAGGGTTAAGTGACTTACCCAGGGTCAAACAGTCAGTAAGTGTCTGAGGTCAGATTTGAACTCAGGAGGATGAGTTTTCCTGACTGCAGGCCCAGCATTCTACCCACTGTACCACCTAGCTGCTTTCTATTTATGCTATATAGAGGAGCTGAGAGCAGAAGGCCTGGCACATGGTAATCACTTAACAAAAGCAAGTTCACTGACTGACTAGAGAGGCTAAACGATTTGACCTAGTTCACAAAACTAATAAATGTTAAAAGAGAGGCTACAATCCAAATCTTTTTGCCTTTTTTGTATTGTCGGTCACAAATATTGATTGGATGTCTGATATACAGGGCAATATCCTGGCTGTTTTGTGTCATATAGATACATCTGAGATGCTTCCTACCTCTAAGAATCTTGAAATCTAGTTTGTAAATTCCAAAAGTTAGCCAATGGTGGATATATATATATATCTGATGGGTATTTTCACATAGTTGAAGGAACTGCAACTTGTATTTTTGGCCACTTTAGTATTCCTTCAAAATCATTGCCTTTGAAGATACTGTACAAAATAGATTTCCAGTGAAATGTTTATTTCTCTGATTTTAAAGCTAAATATGTAGTACTGAATGCCTACGGCAGCAAGGTGGCACAGTGGATAGACTGCCAGGCCTAAAGTTGGGAAGACTTATCCTCCTGAGTTCAAATCCAGTCTCAGATGCTAGTTGTCTGATCCTGGACAAGTCATTTGTTTGCCTCAATTTCCTTTTCCATGAAATGAGCTGAAGAAGGAAGTGGCAAACCACTCCAGTATTGGCCAAGAAAACCCCAAATGGGGTCGTGAAGAGTTAGATATGACTGAAAAATGAAACGACTAATTGCCAGTAATAAATGAAAATTATTTGTAAAAAAGTAATCTCATTAAATACTTTAAACACTTAAAAACTCCTTTTAATTTCTCCAAAGAGATCATTGACTTTTTAAAAATAAATGTTTAATGGGTGCCATTTGCTTTTTATATTGCAGTCATTTCACAATGAACATCCTTCCTACTAAATCCTCTTTCATAACAAAGGAAGATAGTTAAGACAAATCATTTTGCCTGAGATTGAATGAAACATTCTGCACCTTTAGTGTCCTCCACATCTCTAGCAGGAGGAGGGAAGTGTGTCATCGTCTGTTTTCAATGACCAATATCAGTTCTTGCAATTAATCTGAGTTCCATTACCTTTTATTGTTTTCTGTATGTTATTATATTCATTGTGCAAATTGTTCTGTTTCTGCTTTATTCACTTCACATCAGTTCATACAAATGTAGCTTGTACTCTCTGGTCTTCTTTCTCAAAGCCAGGCCAGCAATATCCTCCATCATGGTCCTAGGGAAACTTGAGGGGCACCAGCTGTATTTCTTCTATTGTTAGAAGCCAATAGCCAGAGCCCCAGCTTCCTTTAACCACTTGGCAATAATTAACCAACTAATCAACTTTTACAAAGAACTGTTTCTTTCAAATTTAGAGTAAGAATAAAGTATAAACATTTTCCAAAACATTATAGAGGTATAATCTCCCTTTTGCCACATATGAATTTATGTGAAGTAAGCTCAAAATTTAGCTCCCTTCCTAACATTGTTCCCAACAAGCTCACTTCCAGAGGCAGCATCATTACAAGATGAGTTTTTATTTATTTTAGCTACCCTGGGCTGGGTCTCAAAGGTCATCCTAACTGAGGTTGGATCCCAACTCCCAGATCTCTGTGGCTCACTCTCCTGATAGAGGTCTATATACTTCCTTCATCTAAAATGGGAAAGAGCAAACAAAAAGCCTAAAGACCAAAGGCTATTTCTTAGTGGACATATCACCTCAGAAGAGGTAGAAGGCCATTAAGTCTTTCCCCTTACAGTATACTCTTTCACCAGATAATGTGAGCAAACGATTCACTTAATGAAGTAAAGAGAATCAAAGAGGAAATAGAGCTGAGAAACCTTTTCAAATGCTTCTGTGACCAGTTAAAAAATCTTCTCTCTACCACTTGGTTAGATAATCAGAACCAGTTACAGAATATCGATAATGTCAAGCATTTGTTAAGCACCTACTATGGGTCAAACACTATGATATCTGTTGGGGGAAACAAAGGAAGGCAAAAATTTTCCTGCCCTCAAGGATTTCACTCTCTAATCACCAATACAATGTAAAAATAAAATATATGTAGATTATTGGTGATAACATACAAAAAAAATTGGAGATAATCTCAGAGGAAAGTTACCTGCTTTAAAAGGGATTGGGAGAGACTTCTTGCAGGAAGTGGGATTTTGGCTCAGCCTTGAAGAAAGCCAGGAGACAGAGATGAGGAGGACAGAATTCCAGGCACAGGGGACAGCCCATACTATCACTGAAAGTGGTTGTATTACTCAAAGTAATTACAAAGAACATATGAAAGAAGATGCTATCTGTATCCAGAGAAAAACTGATGAATAGATGCATAGAATGGTTTTATATACACACATGTATGCATGTACACACATATGTACATATACATTCATGTACATACATGTATATACATGTGTGTATTATGTATGTAAAATGGAATCCTAATAAAACTGCCTCTAGACCCAATATTCTGACTTCCTTATAGGCCGCACTGAACAGCAGGGCCACTGCCCCTACCTACCCACTTACCCCACCCCTGACTTAATACCTTAACTTCCTCATATATGCCTCACTGCTCACTAGAACAACAGGTGTGTCCGTGAACTCACATTTCTCATAAAAACAGCAGACATGTCCATGTGATGGGATCCCAATCACTGCCTCTAGCTAGCCACTGCCCCCAGACCCATTCCTCATATTTCCCACAGAAACAGCAGGTATGTCCATGCACTAAACTACAACCACATCCTCCTAGTCTCAGAGAGGACTACAGTAGCCAACCAATCAGAAAGCAGCACCACCAGGATGCCCAAACAGGATGTGGACCCCAAAACAATAGAAGGGACTTTCCCTAAATAGGCACCTGCACAGTAATATCAAAAGCTGTCCTTTAGGTGAACTTATGATATAAAAAGGCTTATTATAGTATCAGTATCCTACCCTACCAAATGGGGTTTTCTGTATGCATTGTGGGTAATCACATGCTTAATTTCTCTGTGGCTGGGACCCCTCCCCTATTACTTAATCCCTTTACAAACCCCTTCTGCTTTTTTAATATTCATAATTTCTGTTATGTAATTGCATTTTTACCCTATGAAAATCCATCTTGCTTTCTCTGAAGTTGCTGGTTCCTCTTGGAACTTAGACTGCTTCATGAGATACATCGATCTCAATAAATGCCTGTACTTGGATTTGAGGTGTTCTGACTCTGAATTGTTTGAGATGGTTCCATTATAACACATCATGCAAATGCAACATAGGGTGGGAATGGGGGGGAGAGAAAAAAAAGGAAAAAAGAAAGATACATGATAACTTTATTATATATTTAAAAGGAATAGCAAATTGTGCAATATAGGTTTGAATTTTCATGTACAATCATCTTTTTTTCTATTCTATTGTTATGGAAATGCTTGTTTTATTTCTTAAGAATAAAAGAAATAGGGGCAGCTAGGTGGCGCAGCAAATAAAGCGTCAGCTCAGAATCAGGAGGACCTGAGTTTGGCTCTGGCCTCAGACACTTAACACCCACACACAAAAACTAGCCGTGTAACCTTGGGCAAGTTACTTAACCCCAATTGCCCTCCAAAAGGCAAAAAAAAAAAAGAATAAAAGAAATAATTTTAAAAAATATTTAATTTAAAAATATTTTGAAAATATTAAAATAAATATATTTTTTTAAATGCACAGAGTTAAGTAACAGAGTATTTTGTGAGAAGGAAGCAATTGTCACTAGATTGTAGAGTGGGAGGAGGGAAGTAAGGTAGAAATCTATAGTATCTCCAAGGCACCTCCTTAGATGTAATCAGCATTCTCCCAGAAGTGAGCTCCCCAGCATCTTTCACATGGAGAGGTTACAATCAGTTGAACCTGTACCAAATGCCAATATGCAAATATTTTCATACTTCTCTGAATCCCCTAGAATATGGGTTTTTGGATGGTTTTGAATGTGGCACACTAGATAGAGCCATCCTCAAAGCCAGTAAAATCTGGATTCAGGTTCTGTCAATGATAGACGCTCACAATTGTGAGTTGCTAGAAAAATCATTTAACCTCTCAGGACTCTAGGTAATTTTTTAAGACCATAAGTTGCAAAGTAGGAGCTAACCTACATTCCTCACCCAGAAATCCCTTCTACTAATGAAATAAGTCCAGTTCCCATCTAGTCACTATCCCCATCTCTGTTTTACAGCATAATAATAAAAAACACTATTCCAGGAACTACACTTTATTCAGGTGTTGCATAAATGACGGACATCCTTTTCTGATTCCCATTTTTAGTTACACAAAAGTGCTTCTGGAAATAATTTGTCCCGTATGGGACCTGTCTTGAGGCATCCACCCAGCGATAGGATCACTTTAATAAAAGGGTTTGAACAATTTACTGACTTTGCTTGCATGATTCTAAATAGTTTCCCAGAATGGTTAAACCAATTCACAGCCTCGCCAATGAGGTAATAATGTGTCTCTCTTCCTACAGCCCCTTCAACATTGACTATTTCTGTCTTTTGTTATCATTGCCAATTCTCTGGGTATGAGGTGAAACTCAGAGTTGTCTTAATTTGCATTTCTCTTATTAGTAATTTGGAGCATGTTTATATCGTTTATAGCTTCTTTGGAAATATTTTTCTATCCTTTGACTCCTTAACTTTTGGTAAATATGCTTTTCAGGTCTACAGATTTCTATTGAATGCCTACTCTGGGATATTACGCTGTCTCCCCGTTAGGCCCTCAAGGGCGGCTATCTTTTGTCTTTGCTTCTATCCTCAGAATTTAGCAGTGATTGCTACATAGCAGCTGCTTAATAAATGAATATTAACTGACTGATTGACTAGACTGCTATATAACATTGCTTACAAACTATGGAACTTATAGACTATGTAATGTTACTTAGAAAGTCCATTGAGATAACTTTTCTGGAGAGCAGTAATACTAATCAGCACAGTATTTGAGGTGGGGGAGTTAGAAGAAGTTAGCCCCTTTCCACATTCAAGATGGCCCATGTTCTTTTTAAAATTTTATTATTAATCTTCATGAAGAATTTCATAATTTTGCTTGATAAATATAGTTTGTATCGATGGTATGAGATGGATCAAACACGAGTATCCTAATTCTGTGACTTTATGATGTCAATGAGGCAGCATGATTAGAGTGCTGAACTTGGAATCAGGAAGACCTTGGTTCAGATCTCAGTATTGAAAAGTAACTAATTTGTGTGACTTTGGATAAGTCACTTAAACTCCTCATTTTCACATCTGTGAAATAGGAGTAATAATGGCAATTATTTCTCCTGTTCTTGAGGAAACTTGAACAAGATCAAAGGATCACCATCTTTTTAGAGCTGTTTGGGATCGAAGAGATCATTTAGTACAAATGCATCATTTTATAGATGAGAAGCTGAGGTCCAGGGAAGCTCAATGCCTATCTGAAGTCACCTCTGATGCTAACTGCTCGTGTGACCTTGGACATGGACGTCAGTTTCCTCATTCATAAAATGTGGACTAGATGTCTCCCAAGATCCCTTCTAATTTTTTTTTTTTGGCTTTTTGGAGGAGGGAAGGTAGGGCAATTGGGGTTAAGTGACTTGCCCAAGGTCACATGGCTAGGGTTTTTTTGTATGTGTGTATGTGTGTTAAGTGTCTGAGGCTGGATTTGAACTCAGGTCCTCCTCACTCCAGGGCCGGTGGTCTATTCACTGCACCACCTATCTGCCCCAATCCCTTCTAATTCTTTATCTATGATCCCATGATTCTGATTTTCAGAGCCTGGATCTGAACCCTGGTTAAAACCTAGTACTCTTAACTCTTTATTTTCCTGCTGTTATTAAAAAAAAAAAACACTTTGCAAACCTATGAAGATCTATATAAATATCAGCTATTGTTATTAAGGAAGACCAGGAAGGTAATCAGATAAGAAGATGGAACTAAAAACAAAATTTAACCAATGCAATTATCTCCCTAAAAGGAGATGACTAAAAGAACTAAAGAATACTTTGCATTCTTTGGAAGAATGAATGAATGAATGAATGAATGAATGAATGAATGAATGAATGAATGAATGAATGAATAGAAAAATGTAAATACTTGCTATGTGCCTCATACTATGCTAAGTGCTGAGAATACAAATAAAAGACCAATACAGTGATGTCAAGGAGCTCACATTTTAATTGGAAGTAGACCACATATATAGGAGGGTTCATCTGCTGGGCAGATTCAAGGGTCTGATGGTTCTATGATGGTTGGCAGGGCCCAGGAACTCTTAGAGTGCATGGAAAGATCAGACAGTAATAACTAGAAGTCTGGGGGGAGTAGTGACAAGGCCATTGAATAAGGATCAGTAGACCAGAAGCTGGTCATAAAGTAATAGCCAGTGGATCTTAGGAATCAGTGACAAGGCAAATGGTAAAACCTGATCAAAAAGGATGATAGTTGGTGGCCCCTTACTCATCCAACTAGCAGGAGGTGGGAGTGGGGTGTGTGTATGTTGACTTACTACTTAAATCCCCCACACCTGTGTGCACACCACCAAGCCATGCTAAGCCAACAAGCATTTGTTAAGCTCATCCTACCTGCCAGGAAGCATGTTGATTGTTGGGGATTAAAAGAAAAACAAAAACAACGAGGGGTGGGGAATGGTCCTGAAGGTTGGACTAGAATGGGGGACAGGGACTATTCCTGTACTTTCCTTAGTATAGGGAATGCCCTAATGAGAAAAATCCCACCAGTACAAGTTGGTACCTTCTCTGCAACTAAGAATCTTAAAGCTATGACGAGAACATTGAAAAGCTCATGATTTACCCAGGTTCACATATGCCCAAGATAGGACATGAACCCTGGTGTTCCTGGCTCTAAGGTCAGTTAACAGACTTTTTCTGTTTTCTTTTTATTTTTTTGGAGGCAATCAGGGATAAGTGACTTGACCAGGGTCACATATATCAGGCTTTTTCAAAGCATATACATAAATACTTCATGACTGTCTCCCTGATCTTGATGTTTTCTCAGGTTCTACACACACTAGAAATGTGACAATTTAGGCAAATTAGTCAAAAAGGAAAAATAGACACAGGAAAGGTCATATAAAGGGCTGCTCCCTTCATGCACATTCTTTTTTTTTTTTTTTGCCACTTACCTCCTAGGTGTAGCGTTGTTGGCACAGAACTTTCAAAATCTCAGCACCCAGAAGCAAGGAGGGGGTAGAGGGAGGGGGGCAAACAAAAGCTGCTTACATACTTTAAGATTTTTGCTTTATATTTGACATCTCTTTCTAGATGGGGAATTTCAATGTTTATAGAACTCTGTACTTCTTGAGCTTTCTGGAAAGATTTTAAAATCTTTTGGTGATTATTACGGATTAAAGAGATTTCACTACTGACAACCTTTTCTGTAAACTGGGAACCAAAGCCAAATTTCATTTGGCCAGGCATACATGCTTCTATATAAACACCCAGTTTTCCCACATGTATCAGTTTTCACCTTTCTTATAATTTTGAACATAGTTAGTGGTACACATATTGTGTCCCTTCAGTTGAATGAAAGTTTCTTGAGGACAGGTGCTATTTTTCAAGTCGACAAGCTTTTATTAAATGCTTCCTATATGCCAGGCATCCTGCTAAGTGCTGCCTAGCACGGTACCCGAAACATTTGTTGTTGTTCAGTCATTTTTCATGTCCAACTCTTGTGACCCCATTTGGGAATTTTTTAGGCAAAGATGCTGGAGTGGTTTGCCATTTCCTCCTCCAGCTCATTTTACCGATGAGAAACTAAAATAAAGAGGGTTAAGTGACTTGCACAGGGTCACACAGATAGTAAGTGTCTGAGGTCAGGTTTGAACTCAGGAAAACTAATCTTCTGGACTTGAAACTGGGCACTCTTATCCTTTGTACCACCTAGATACCCCTATCCAGAACACAGTAGGTGTTTAATAAGTGCTTATTAGGGTGGATTGCATTTGAATAATAAACATAAAAAGTCAAACTAAGTTTCATAATCATGTTGAAGATAAAATGTGGTATCAGAGAAGTCTCCCCTAGAGATCCGTATTTAACCTTGTTCTATTTAACATTTCTATCAATGTCTTGGATACATTCATCAAATCTGCAAAGGAAACAAAACTGAGAAGAACAGCCAACATCATAAATGGTGGTCAGGATCCAAAAGGATCTTGACAAGTCAGGGTCCTGGGATGAATCCAGTAAGATGAAATTCAATATAGGTAAATTTCAAGTTTTGAACCTGGGTATAAAAATTTTTTTTACCAAGCATAAGATGGGGAAGGAATGGTTAGATAATTGGTCTGTAAAAGATATAGGGATTTAATGGATTGCAAACTCAATATGAGGAAGCAATATAATTCAGCAGCCAAGAAAGCTGATGTGTTTGTGTTTTTGGGTTGCATGAAGATGGGAATGACTTCTAGAAATAGAAAGGGGACTATATTCTGCCCTCATTGCATCTTACATGAAACACTGTGATCAGATCTGGCTAAAGGACATCAGTAAACTGGAGAGTTTCCAAAGTAGGGCAAATAGAAGGGCGTGTCATATGAGGATTAGTTGAAAGGAGCTAGACATGTTTTGTCTAGGAAAGAGAGGGGGAGACATGATAACCGCCTTCAAGGATATACAGAGCTCGCATCTGGGTGTGGAATTATACTTATTCTTTGGGGCCCTAGAAGGCAGAACCAGGAACAAAGGGTGGAAGATGAAAAAGATCATTTTGGCCTTTAGGTTTTGAGGTAAGGAGAAAATTCCTAACAATTAGAATTGTCCCAAAGTAGAATGAGCACAAGTCTCCTAACCTCTCAATGCTCTAGGAAACTCTCTAACAAACTAAGTTTCAGAGAAGGTATCTATCTTCATTAGTAGAGGGACTTTCCTCACCTGGAAGTTCCCTACACCAATGAAATTGCAAGTTAAAAAAAAAGCAACACACACACACCACACAAATGAACAACAGAATGGCTAACCTCAAGAGATAGCAATTTCCCTTCTTTGGAAATCCTCCAGCTGAGATTGGATGATAACCACTTGTCAGGTATGTTATAGTGAATATTCCTGTCATTTATAGTTTAGACAAGATGGACATTGAGACCCCTTCTAACTTTCCAGTTATGTGACTCTATGCTTCTGTTAGAGTGCCAGTCTTAGAATCAGGAATACAATGGTTCAAAATCTAGCCCCTGACAGTGAGTAGCAGTTTGACCTTAAGTAAGTTCGAGGATTATAGATTCAGAGCAGGGGTGAGGACCTTATAGGCTGAGTCCAACAACCCCATTTTACAGATGAGCTCATAGAAGTTAAATGATTTGAAAATGGCCACATGGATCATAAGCAGTAGAAGTGACATTTGAACCCAGGTTTATCCAATGCCAGATTCAGTGTTCTATTCCTTACTCCACACTGTGTGCCTCAAGTATCTTCCTAGGGCCTGACCTATTTAGTTCCAGAAGTTCTCAATAGGTATTAAGAATTTGAATGAGTAGAGAAAGTTCCCACCTCTAGAGTTCCTCAAGCTGCCTAGATCCATCAAGTATCAAGTAAAGCAGATTAAATCATTGCAGCAACATTTTTTTTTGCTAAATTTTCATTTTAGATATTGCTATTAAAAATAGGAAGGTTTACATATTGCCATTTGTGGGCTGTGATTGTATCTAACCATAACTATGTGTCATCCTGAAATTACATGGCATATTGTATGACTTTTTTTATTCAGTGGAAGCATACTTTTAGAGATAGGGATTTTAAATATAACTTGAGATTTTTACAGGTTGAAATGTGAAATTGCTATAAATTAGACAAGAATGAATATAGCAATCATTCTAATAATGTTGTACAACATCAAAATCAACCAAACTTTAAAAATAGGAGATGCTAAAAATAACAAATTTTGCTACCATTTAAAATAAAATATTTTTAAAGAGGAGGGAGAAAGAAACAATATTAGGCTTACAGAAATGAACAAAGGGTAGGACAATACTAAACAAAATAAAGATGAACCAAATTTATAAAACTGTACCCAAATATATCTATGGGTGTAGCTTACTTTTTAGAATAGCATCTCCCATTGTGTTAGGCAACAAGGATTTCTTCTCCATCTCCTAAGAACATCCAAAGCATCAAAAGTCTAGCTCAACCTGGAACTTTCATAATTTACCATTTTTTTCCACCATAGGATAATTTACATGATTGATGCTCCTACTGCTGGCAATGCCATGCAACAACTGGTAAAATTTGCTCTTTTTTGACCATTAAAACAAAGTGACTTGAATCAGAACATTTAGGACAATCAGTTTTTCTTGTCAAGATACTATGATGATTTGGATCTTCCTATTTTCTGAGAGTCTGTCTTTGTGAAAGCAGTTAGGAAAAAAAAAATAAAAACAGGTTCAAGTAGCTTGGCCTTTAGGCTGGACCATCAGGAAGCTAGAGTGTTAAATGATAATGAGGGTTGTACTGGGGTAAAGAAATAAATGCATTTGTCTTGGAACCCAGATATTTTAGAAAAGAGAACTGATTAGCAGTCTACATGCTTATAGTAGCTACTTAGTAATAAGCTGGGCATTTTCTTGCCAAAAAACTGCTTGGTTCCTTTTCATAAACATAGATTGTAAAAGGCAAATGACCCAAAAGTCATTACACACTCTCTCACTTTCTCTCTGTCTCTCTCTCCTGTTTCTCTCTGTCTCTCCCTCTGTGATTGTCTCTGTCTCTTTCTCTGTCTCTCTGTCTCTGTCTGTCTCTGTCTGTCTGTCTGTCTGTCTGTCTCTCTCTCTCTCTCTCTCTCACACACACACACACACACACACACACACACACCCAATCTGCTACTAAGTCCTGTCTATTTTGTCTTCATAATATCTACCATACATACCTCCTTCTCTTTTCCACCACCCTGGTGCAAACCCTAGTCATCTCACTCTCTACTGTAGTAGTTTACTGGTGGGTGAGTGGGTGGGTCTACTTGCTTTTCTCCCCTCTAATCCATCCTTCACATAGTTATCAATGTAATCTTCCTAAAGTAAAGGTCTGACCATGTTAGATCCCCTATCCTATAAACTCTAGTGACTCCCGGGCTGTCCCCCATAGCCTGAATTCTCTCCATTTTTATTGCTGCAGCCTGGCTTCTACAGCTTCTTACAAGGCCCACCTAAAAGTCTACCTCCTATGGGAAATCTTTCCTAGTCCCCCTGAATTAGTGCCTTCCTTCTTCGGATTAGCTCCAATTCATCCTGCCCACATCTCATGCTGATGCAGTTGTTTGCATGTCATTTCCCTTGTTAGACAGTGAGCTCCTTGAGAACAGGGACTGTCTTTTATCCTTCTTTGTGTTCTCAGCACTCTATATGATGTCTGGTGCATAGTAGGTGCTTAATATATCTTGACTGACTTACAGACACATGCTATGTGTGTGACCCTGAGAATCACTCATCTACCAGCTTCAGTTTCCTTATCTGTAGTATGCAGATAGCGTCTAACTCAGAGTTTTTGAGGGTCACATGAAATAATGGATTTAAATTGCTTTGCAAACCTTATATGCTATATAAATGTAAATCATTCTTTTTTAATTCTTAAAATTGCTTTTGACAACTTTTGCTCTTGATGAAGTAAATAAATTCAAATAAGTATTTTTATGGTGAAGTGAGAAGAGATTCCCCTTAATTATTAATAGCAGCAGAAGCAGCAGCAGTTAGCAGTTTCATAGCTAGCATTTATATAGTTCCTACTATGTGCTAAGGTCCAGCTAGGTAGTATACTTGACAGAGCACCTGACTTGGAGTCATTGAAGACCTGAGTACAAATCTGGTCTCAGACCTATATTACCTATGTGACCTTGGGTGAGTCATTTCACCCTGTTTGCCTCAGTTTCCTCATCTGTAAAATGAGCTGGAGAAGGAAATGGCAAACCACTGTGGTATCTTTGCCAAGAAAATCCCAAATGGGGTCACAAAGAGTCAGGCAGGACTGAAACAGCTGAACAACAACAGCAAAGCTATGTGCCAGGCACTGCCCTAAGCCCTTTATAAATATTATCTCATTTGATCTTCACAGCAGCCCTGTGAAGTGGATGCTAGTTTCACCATTTTTTTGCAGTTGAGAAAATTGAGGTAGATGATAGTCAAGTGACTTACCCAAAGACATAGAGATAGTAAGTGTCCAAGGCTGAATTTGAACTCAGGTCTTTCTGGCACTAGGCTTAGCCCCCTATCCACTGTACCACTTTAATAAAGAAATGAGCTGAATAAAATAAGCAAGACTTTGATCCCAAAACAAATTTAATGAAAATTAAGTTAAAGACAGTTATAGGTTAGCCTGGAGAATGAAGTCTATTCTCACTTTCTTTCCATGTGATTCTGTGTAGGTTGAATTCTGAAGATCAGATTGCCATGGTAACCTGACAGGATGCCTTTAGTCTAAAGGGATCTGGACATTGGAAGCTTGGGAGAAGCCTAATTTCATTTAATATATTAGATTTATCTGAAAACGAGATGTTTGGGCTAGCAATCTGAGTACTATGGAAGGAGTGAAAAATGGTTCCCTTGCCTAGCTCCCAATTTTTTGAGGTGAATAATTAAATGTAAATTACTTCATGACTAGTCCATTGCATCATATCAAAGAGAAGGTTCTTGAGCAAAAAAGTCACAATTTGCTTCCTTAGAAGGTATTTAAATTAAATTTTTTAATTTTTAAAATAAAAAATTTTAAGTCCTCATAAATTATAGAATGAACAAAAGGTAAATCTTCATAAATTTAGTTTCCATATAATTACTGAAGGGAGGTTTTTCTCAAAATCAGGAAATGAGAAAAGACTCTAAATACATAGCATCCCAGCTAATGTGCTGGGTGCATTTGCTCAGCTCGATATGATGAGGGCATTACTGTCTTACAGGGCACACAGTCTGATTGCTTGGGCCTGCTGCCAAAACCCTTGTGGTTCAAATGCCAAGTGCCTGTAGGGAAGGTTTTATAATAGAGCTTAGCAAGCAGCCCCTGGCACCCATACCAGAGGGTGGCACTCCAGCCTTCCCATCTCACATGCCAGTCCCTGGTTTCTTCTCAACTGCTGCCTGCCACCCAGGCAACTTCAGGTTCTCTGCCACCCTCTCACCATAGCTGCTTCTGTCTCAGGCCTCCCACTGCTCTTCCCCCTCCTGCCCTCCATTTGCCTGCACATCAAGGGAGTGTTCTCACATGGAGTCATGGCAGCTGCCTGACGTAACCTTTCCACCTTTCCTGGGCCTCCCCCTCCTGCTGCTGGGCACACTGAGGGGAGAAGTTTGCCAAGTCTAGTTTTATAAAATTTCAGCCTTGATTCCCCACCACCTATCCCCTCTCCCCCATTCAGGAGCTCTGGGAGTGTCTTGGCTCAGATGCATTTTGGAAATTCCTCAGGCTTTGGAATAGGTGGGGTCTGAAAGGGAGGGAAGAGCATTGTAGAGCCTGGTGTGAATGCCACTCCAAGGGATTATGGACATTTTGTGAGCACTCCTGGACTGCACCCAGAAATCCCAGGTTGCTAAATTGTTGCACCACCTGTAGGAAACAAGGCTAGCTTTTGTCATGCCTCCATTTCTTAAAGATATATTACCAGTCCAGTTTATATTTTTTTAGCCTCTAAACTAGAATAGTAGGGGATGGTGGAAATTTAACTCTGATTCAGAGCTGTGCCTCTTTCTTTGTCGGAGCTAAGCATTTTGCCCAAACTTCTTTTATTCTTCCTGTGAGAACTTGAATCAAGCTCTCCCCCAACTCCTATGGAAGAAGCAGATGGGGAGCTTGGCCGAGTTTGGACATCCAGAACTTGGACAAGTTGAAAGATCCATTTGCCAGAGTGGATTGCCAGTAATTAAAAAGCTTATCCTCCTCCATCTTTTGCACTGTGAACTTCTCTAAGGAATCAACAGAGTATTTAATCATGCACCAAAAAGGAGGAAAAAATCTGTCCAGATGAAGGAAAACCTGTATTTGAGTTAACTGACTTTTAGACCCTCATGAATCACACTGACTGGTCCAGGTTCATGTGTACAAGCTATTTCTTTTCAGCTATTTTTTTCTCCTCCCTACCATAAAGTGTTGTCTTTCAGTCATGCCTGACCCTTCATGACTCCATTTGGGGTTTTCTTGTCAAAGATAAGTGGTTTGCCATCTCCTTCTCCAGCTCATTATACAGATGAGAAAACTGAGGCATACAGAGTTTAGTGACTTACCCAGAGTCACACAGCTAGTATCTGAGGTCACATTTGAACTCAGGTCTTCCTGCTTCTAGGCCAGACTCTCTAGTTTCCATAAAGTGCCCCAGTGGTAATCACTGCAAACACCATTCACAGGTTAGATATTAGGTTGGCAGCCTGTGTCTGGTGCCACTGAGGGGCACCTCTCCACCATATGCACCTTTTCGTATAGCATTCTTGATTTCTGTTTCCTTGTTCTGTCTCCTAAACCTCTGGACAGGGCTAAGCAGGGTACTGATGGCAAATGGAGGCTGGTGGGGCTTTGATTTCTGCCTTATTGGGATATAAATGCCTGTGGGTGTGAATTGTGACTTATGTTCTGACCCTTATAGAATACTGTTGAGCCTTAGAAAGACACTGTTTTGCTAAAATTCCTCCCCTAGTTGTCACCCAAGACATTGCTAGTTAGTCTACAGATGCAGAATCACTGGAAACCCTGTGGAACAGTTAGCAACACTTGTTCAAAATGTGCCAGAGTAGGCTAACCTTGCCACAGAATTTACAATGCAATTCCTTTCCACTCCGTCCAATTCAAGTGGCACTTACATACCCAGCTTTGTTCTAGGTACTGATGACACAAATCAATCTATGGCTCAATTGGCAACTATCTATAAAGTGCCTACTAGGTATCAGGTACTGTACTAAATGCTAAATTTAGGGAACAATAGAAAAAACTTGCCCTCAAGGGTCTTACATTCTACCTTACCCAGGTAGATGTGCACAAATACACGCACACATTTATTTGTATATAGATGCATACGCCCATCCAGGGCTGAGTCCTTCACAGGAATACCCTATCTCCTTGGTTCTGTGAAAACACAACAATCTGGGAAATAAAGTGTATTAATCTAGAGAAAGAGTAAGAGGGAAGACAAAAGGAATGATGGGGTTGAAGAGAGGAGAGTTTCTAGACAGGATGAATCGCCTTCTTGTTCCCTTCCCTCTTCTCCCTCCATGCCTTCTTTCTCCTCCTCGCTCACTTTTCCCCTCTCCTCATCTCCTATTTTCTCTCTCCTCTCTTCTGCTCCCTTTCTTTTCCCCCTCTGCTGACTTCTCCAGAACAACTTTGCCTCAAGGTTTGGTTAAATGCATGAACAATATCGTTGCAAAATTACATTGGCTGAGACAGTGTTAGTTGGGGATCTGCCTGTACAGAGTTAAACATGGTGGGGCTTCACACCAAGGTTATTTGCCTTGGAGAGTTCCAGCGCTTCTCAGATAACGTTCTGCCTGCCCAAGAATACATTTTCTTCTGTTTATTCACTTCTCTTTTATTCGTTTATATAACTTTTAGAGTGATTTTTAAAAAAGAAATCACAACAAAAATCCTCTTCTTTTTGTGTCTGCAGAAGAGGAGACATCGACTAGACAAAATACGTGAGCAAAGTTCACTGTCGAAAAATTGGACTTATGAGGAACAGGTCAGGAGATAATCCTGTAGGATCAGTCAGCCTTGTAAGTCAAGACAACAGGTTCTAAAATGGGGCCTTTCATTCCTCTCAGCTGCATTGAACCTTGTGGTAACTAAGCCATCAACAATAATGTCAATCTACTGTGTGGACTTGGAATATAATTTTTAAAGGAAGTCTTTCAATATCCCTTTGCCTTCTTTCATTGTTTCTGCAAGGTTTTGCTTCATGAAATTAATATTCAGCTACCCTTTAACGTTCAATTTAAAACTAAAAAATTATAAGTACCACAGGGTTCCAATTTTAGCAATTACTTGTGTCATTAAGAAGTGCCAGTTCAAATTGGTGCAGACATGGGTGTGGTGCAGCTGTGAGTGACTGCCACCCACACACCCAGAGCAAGAAGAAAGTGCTTTGAAAGGGGGGTACAGTGATTCTAACCAGGGATGATGTGCCTGCCTAGCCCAGGGTTCACAGCAACCCCAGTGCCAGCTTGTTGCCCTTCAAAGCCCAGGTTAAAAAGCAAGGTGAGGCCCCTGCTGGACCCCAACCCAAGCTCAGGTCCCTCCCATCCAGCTACCTGTTGTAGCTGCTGCCACTGAAAAGTCCATTCCCAGTGCCCCAGTATATTCATAGCACATTCACATTAATTAAGGAGTATGATCAGACAGCTTTGGGAGAGGTTGTGAAAGCATAGTTTGAGCAGGAGGGTAATCTGGTATAGACCGGGACATGTAAGAAGTCAGCATAATGGGTTCTTGGGCTTGATTCCTCTTCTGTATAATAGAATTTAAAATGCCAACTTTAACTGCTTCACATTCACAGAGTGACAGGATGCTCTCCTTACCTCCCTCTCTCTATCTCTCTGTGTCTCTGTCTTTCTCCCTCTCTG
The DNA here is from genome assembly GCF_028583685.1 of Petaurus breviceps papuanus. Lineage (NCBI taxonomy): Eukaryota > Metazoa > Chordata > Mammalia > Diprotodontia > Petauridae > Petaurus > Petaurus breviceps. Next base: position 2,278,730 of record NW_027187296.1, on the reverse strand, counting down.
TTTCTCTGTCTTTGTCTCTCTGCCTCTGTCTCTGTCTGTCTCTTTCCCCCACCCCCACTCCCATCTGTCTGTCTCTCTCTGTCTGAAGCAAGATATGAACTTAGATCTTCCAGTCAAACTCATCATGCTGCTTTTAATATCTACGAGATTCAAACGGAGAGATGGATGTAAAAACAAATCAAACAAATACTTTCAAACTAATAACAAAAGCACAAAGTGATTGTTATTCTCCCCATTTTCTCTTCTTCCCCCATCTCTTTATTTTAATTTTTTTTTTTTTTGCTTTTTGGAGGGCAATTTGGGTTAAGTGACTTGCCCAACATCACACAGCTAGTTTTTGTGTTATGTGTCTGAGGCCACATTTGAACTCAGGTCCTCCTGACTCCAGGGCCAGTGCTCTATTCACTGCTCCACCTAGCTGCCCTGACCTATCTCTGTTTTCTAAAGGAACTTTTAAGGAAGCCTGAGCAACAAAGGATGGGTAATTACTGAAACCATCTTCAAATGCCCATGATCAAAACCCACAGGTACACAGTCAGCTGACCTGGAGTTCTCCCAAAACTGTTTCCTAACTATTCACTATAGGATGACATATCAAGCAACACATTTACTATCTCTGGGACCTTTCTTAGGTCCTCTTCCCTTCTCTAGCCTGGATGGGTGCCTCATAAACTGATGAGAATGGTTCAAACCTTCATGGTTTCCAGGGGTGAGGAACCTTTGGCTTTGAGGCCACGTGTGGTCTTCTAGGTTCCTGGTTGTGGCCTTTTGACTGAGTCCAAATTTTATAGAACAAATCCTTTTATTAAGAGGATTTGTTCCGTGAAGTTTGGATTCAGTCAAAGGGCTGCGCTTGAGGACCTAGAGGGTCACATGTGGCCTTGAGGTGACAGGTTTCCCCTAGAACCTTCATCATGGATTATCCCAGGAAAGAGATGGACCTCCCCCATTTAAAATAACAACAAGAACAAGCTAGTGTTTCTATAACTCTTTAAGGTTTAACCAAGCATTTACCATCATTACCTTCTTTGATCCTCCTTTGATAACCCTGGGAGGTAGATGTTAATTATAATTCCCATTTACAGAAGTTAAAACTTAGGCTCAAAAAGGCTGACCTCTCCAGGGTTACAGAGCAGTGATGTGGCATTAGATTCCAAATTTTCCTGATTTTCATGTCCCATATTCTATCTATAACACAATGAGGCTATCTTTATTTTATGAAATATCTGTATATCCTAGGAACAGGGTGTTATTACACAGAATTAAATAGCTAGACATGGACACTAATTAGAATCATTGGTTGTTGGTAACTATTACAAGTAATTTTGTATAAATATGCATATGCACGTACACATATATGTACACACAGTATACACATGTGTATATACAAACACACATACATGCATTTGTGGGCACCTATACAATATACCTATGGGTATACATATGCACAGAGTACCTATGTGTACATTCTGTATATTGTATACATATATGTATATGTTATATTCCTAGAAATAACATATCTACTAATAAGGAAAAATAAACCATCAAAGATATCTTTAAACCAACTCTAGGAAGAGGAATGACCCTTCCAGTCTGGGGAGTTCTTAGGAGACTTATATCAATGCACTTTTTTAGCTGAGAAAGCACCAGAGCCTTTTGTTCAATACAAACATTTAGAATTTTAGCTAAGAGGAGGCTAGGTGGAACAGTGAATAGAACACTGGCCCTGGAGTCAGGAGGACCTGAGTTCAAATGCAGGCTCAGACACTTAACACAAAAACTAGCTGTGTGACCTTGGGCAAGTCACTTAACCCCAATTTTCCTACCTCCCCCTTCCAAAAAAGAAAAAAAAAAGAATTTTTGCTAAAGAAGAGAAAGAAGACTTCATGTGTACATATGCATATATGTTGAAGAAGGAAATGGTAAATCACTCCAGTATTTTTGCCAAGAAAACCCTAAATGGGGTCACAAAGAGTCAGACATGACTGAAATGACTGAACAATAAAAATGCACATATGCATATGTGCATATATTTCACAAGCATACACATGCATATTTAGGCATGGTCATATGTATAATAGATGTGCTCACACACCTGTTTGTTGCACATGTGTATATATGTACACATGTATGTGTGGAATGTATGTTGTCCTCATGAAGTAGATAAATATTTGACCCGTTTCATAAATAATGAATCTTACTCTACAGAGAGGCTGAGTCAGAGCAATATTCAATTGCTAGAAGCTGATGAACTATGTCTACCTCCATTGATCCCCAAACAAAAGGAAATTGGTCTCAAATGCAGTATGAGGGATTGAGATGAGGAACAGGGAAGGGTTTTCTATCAACAAAGGTGTTTTAAACACTCAAATGAATAATTGAGAAAGACTAGAATCTCCTTTCCTAGAAATCTTTAAGAACAGAAATAGGATAGTTATCTAATTTCCTAGAATGTTGTCATGAGATAGGCCTACTTAGAAGGAGAGGAATGGTCTACATGGGCTTTAAAGGTCCCTTCAAAACGACACATTTCATTAGCAGTAGAGGTACTCATTGGAATGTAGAAACTCAATGTCAGGCTGATGTAAGCAGAGTTGTTTTAAGAAAGGCACATTTGTGCAGTCTTTTCCTCGGTCCTATTTTTAAAAAGTTCAGTTAGTGTCTGGATATTTACTATATAAAAACAAATGTATTTCAGAAACAAAATAGATCATTTAAAGTTTGAGAGCAACTCTTATTTTGGTGTATTCAGGTAGAAAATTAAATTATAAAACTGTCTTAATTACTTTCATTGAGTCCCTTGTGTTGTCTAAATATTAGCTAAATTGGACCCTGCAACGATCAAACAAGAGACAGTTAGAAAAAGTTTGGGGTAGAATTATTACAAAGTAGCTGAGTGGAAAAGCCCATTAGAAGCCGGGGTGTATGCTGTGCAGAGACAATGAAGCCTTCATTCTCAGTCCAGTTCACAGATGTGGAATTGTTTAATTGCAGGAGAATGCCTGCCAGACTGCATCACTAACTATATTTAGGAGAGAAAAATTCAGAGCACGCTATTTATAGAATCCTCAAATAGGCACCAAATTCTTATCTGCCAAAGATAACCTCGGTCATGATTTATCAAAGCAATTCTTACTATCCATTTGCTCAAAAAACGGAGTGCAATTTAATCCTTTATGAATGTAACATACTTTTCAAAGCCTTTTTTGCCAATGGAAAGTCATTTGTTATAATTGTTAGGCCAATTAGCTGCATTTCTGATGTTAAGAAAGGAATAAAAGATACTCATTAAGTGTGGATTTCAAGATCTGAGAATAATATTTAGTATCTTTTACAATTCACTTTCAAGCTCAAAAGCTCTAAGACACTTTAACAAAATGAGTTGGAATCTGACCTGTTCTCTGAGATATTTGGAAATTCCTTTATTAACTCACATTCTTGAATTCTGTACTTTTAATAGATTTTTATATGCAGATTATTTCTTTTACAAATCTGCCTTTTGTATGGAACTATTTCATGTTTATAGACACTAGTTTTAAGCAGAATTATTTGGAAGGGGATTGGAAATGAAAGGTATAATGAGCTGAGGAATAAGGAGCCATCTGAAAGTAAACATTTGCATTTTCCAAATATTCCAAATACTTATAATGGGGAGATTGCTCCCAGGGAGTGAGTTTGCTAATTTGTTTTTAGTGATTGGTAATAAAATGATATCAACATGCTTATTAGGAGTAATAGCAATAAGAAATCAAAATGGGAGTCAGGACGGAATAAGGCTAGTGCATATAACATTTGGCTGTACTGCAGTGGGGGGTGGAAGCGTGTGTGTGTGTGTGTGTGTGTGTGTGTGTGTGTGTGTGTGTGTGTG
>NW_027187296.1:2248689-2274852 GCF_028583685.1 Petaurus breviceps papuanus | reverse complement strand
GTGTGTGTGTGTGTGTGTGTGTGTGTGTGTGTGTGTGTGTGTGTGTGTGTGTGTGTGTGTGTGTGATCAAGTTTTCCATCATGGATATTGTAAATCTGTAGGACAATGTTTAATCGTTTTTGACATCTCAGTTATTTTACTCTTCATTCTTTTTTTCCCTGCCTCTATGTCTCACATCATTCATTGTTTCATGTTTAAATTTAGGATCAAGATTTACATAGAGTGTCACAAGGAAGCAAGGTACCCAAAAGACAGCTCAAAGTGAAAGTAGAACAGACTTCCTGCACAAGAATATAACTTGCCTTTATAAAGAACAGCCTAGGGAAAAAAAAATGTTTTCTAAGCAGGGACTTCCTTTACTAACAGTTAGAAAGCTGTGCTTGAATTTTAAGGAACAGAAATATACTGAAAAATATACTGCAAGAGAAACAGGGATCTAAACTTCATCTCAATCTTTGCCTTAAAAAAAAAAAAGAAACTATTAGAAGAAAAAGAAGCTTTTAAAAGGAAGTTGAGATAGAACAGGAGTTTTCAACCTGGAGACTTTTAAACAATTTAAAAAACAATTTCAATAATTGTATTTCAACATAATTGGTTTTCTTTGTAATCCTGTGTGTTTTATTGCATATATTTAAAAACATTGCTCTGGAAAGGGCTCCATAGCCGTCACTAGACTGCCAAAATGGTTTATGACACCCATAAAAAGTCTTAAGAGCCTCTGAACTACATAAAGACAGGGGGTCCCAAAAGTCTTAATACATGTTTAAATTCTTAGAAACCTACACTAAAACTTTTGTAATGTGAATGAAAACTTTAGAGATACCCTGTATTTCTCTAGTTCATAGGTTTTTAACACTTTTTGTGGGTGTCATGGACCCTTTTGGCAGTCTAGTGACAGGTATGGATATCTTCCCAGAATAATGATTTTAAATGCATACAGTACAAACTTTAATAACTTAAAACTGCACTAAGTCTTTTGGGACACCTTGTACTCTATAGCTACTGTTCATTCTATAATAAGTATTCAGATTGTTCATATTTCTCAAATATCCCTAATGAGAAGCCAAAATTTAAATATGAAATATTGATACAGAAGCAATCTACACCATTTCTCTGCTCCCTAGCCTTGACATTTAGTCATAATACATATGGAAAATCTGAGTTCAAATCCCACTACTGTCACATACTGACTGTATACCTCTGGGTATGTCACTTTAACCTCTCAGTGACCCAGGAAACTCTTCAAGTTTTAAGTTGCTGAATAGGTTATGATCTGTATCGGGCAATTCTATCAGTGAAATCATAGTCCTAGTCCTTTTACCCATTCTTACTTCAAGTTTTTACTAAATGTCATCTTTGTTCTCATGAATTTCTGGTCTAGCTATACCCAGACAGTTAATTCAGGGATCACCTCACATCAATAATGAGTCATGTCTGCTAATTAACTTCATTTTGCATGATGGTATTCATTGCTTTCTATGTCCAGTGTCTATCCATTATTTTCTCAAAGAAAACAAATTTTATATAAAGGTGTGATATAGTCTGCTTGTTAGATATAGTCTATTTGTCTTTGGTTTCTCTCATTCCTTCTTTCTGATTCATGCTTTCCAATTTCTTTCTATTCTTACATGTTTTCATATTCACATCAGTCATGGACTGTCCAGGTATATCTTGATATAATTTGGAAGGTCTTGAATTGCTGATGGAATTGCTTTACCTGCTACAACTTAGGTTAGTGCATAAACTGCAATTGTTTTTATGTTGTTTTTTTCCCGAATACTCATCATGAATGCTGCAACAGATGATTAAATATCTCAAGGAATAATGATTTTTTTTCAATAAAATCAATTCCTTTCTTTGCCTCTTTAAAGTATATCCTTGAATCATCCTTCTATTTGGCTTTTTATTTCTTTTGGTTTTGTTTATTATACTGAGAATGTCAAGATTGACAAGATTTAACTCTTACAGTAGTATGACTGCCCATTGTCCAATGAACAAGGATCTTACATTTAGAATGCCAATGGCCAAAGTAAAGTTTATAGGTAGTATAAAAACTGTGATTCTTAGTTGCCCTTTGCCCCTGTCTGTCACTTTGCCATGGTCACTGGTTCTTAGAACACTTAGTCCATTGCCAGGATCATATTAGGAGCCTTTCCAGTGTGGTAGAACTTGCTAGAACTTATCTATAAACTGGCATAGCCTTTGATAACACAGGGTCACCTTCACACCATGATGAGGTATTAGAATAGGACTTTGTGAATTTAAGACAATCTAATAAGACAAAAAAAATGGATAAAGGAAAAAATGACATTGACTATTATGATCTCCTGCAGAAGTTTATAAAGCATTTGCCATAATGCACTAGTCAAGTGAGACCACAAACATCTTCAGCCAGGAGATTCTTGTCTCTGTATTTAGAAAGGTCATGGCAGCTGAGTACAATATTGAGTTAGAACATAAACTAATTTATAAAATATTTTGGAGGAAAATGGACTGGAAAATGGTTAATATCACCCATGACCTCACAAAAAAATAAAAGACCATGGAAGGGAAATTAAGTCTATAGAAGGTTGGTGAAAGACTTAGATAAGCCTAATAATTCCAAGAATATTTATAGTTGAAACAGGAAGGAGGACAGAAAAAAAACAGACCAAGAATGGAACAGATATGCCAAAATTTCCAAAGCAACTTATTTCATCATCAATGACAATGGAACCACATTTGGTTTCTAAAACCCTAGTCCTTAAAGTGCTATATAAGAAATATAGAAAAGGCCCTAAAAAAGATGAAGACAGGAAGAGCAGTTGAACCACTTAGGATATGCCAAGAAGAAATCCATGCTGGAAGTACCATAATTTTGAAAGTACTGTGTAGTTCTTCTTAAAAATATCTGAAAGAGAAGTCATTAATTAGGTACCCACAGTATAGTACAGTAGAAAGAACATTGGCTCTGGAATAAGAGGACCTGGGTGCAATATTGCCTCTAATGCTTACTATACATGTGACTTTGGGCAATCATTTAAGCTTTCTAGTATCTGTAGAGTGAGGAGGTTGGACTAGATGGCCTTGGAGGTCCCTTACAGTTCTAGAGCTATGACCCTCTAGCACTTCAGAAATTTTAAAGGCTGGATAAGTTCACTTGCCTTGGTAGCATACTTTCCATAGTTTGATACACTGCAGCTTGACCCCAATATAAAAGCTAATTTTTGCTGTTGTTGTTAACGGGATTCAGTTCAGAAAACTGTGCCCAAATTATTCACCTCATTTTTTTTTTCTGAAAAATTATTACTAATCATCCTCATAAAATGACATACTCCAGCAGTGTATGGATCTTGGTTTGACAGGACTTAACAACAGGGGGAAGTCCTCTGTGTGCTTTAAGTTATAGTTTATAGACTCTTGGTATTATATGTTGCTCACAGGAGGGAAAATATGTGCCAATGATTAGCATCAGCACCAGGACTAGAAGAGGGTAATCCCTATTGGGGAAGATGGTTGAAATCCAAACTGGTGCAAATCAAATTTCAATGAGGAAGAAAGTCAAGCAACAAATGTTCATTAGATGCCTATTGTGTGCCAGGCATGGTATTTAATAACATTGAGCACAAATATTATCTCATTTGATCCTCACAACAATTCTAGGAAGCATTTTGCAGTTGATGAAACCGGGCTGACAAAGGTTTAGTGACTTGCCCAGGGTCACACAGCTAATAAGTGTCTGAGGTGAAATTTGAACTCAGGTCTTCCTGACTCCAGAACCAGCCTCCTATCTACTTCACTACTTTGTTGCCTTTATAAATAACCCCTTGCAATTTCTTATTACCTCCAGGATTAAATATAAAATTCCATTTGGTTTTCAAAGTCCTTTATACCCTGTTCTCTTCCTACTTTTCCTATTTTATTATACCTTCCTGCCCTCCATGTATTCTATGGTCCAATGACACTGACTGCATTGCTGTTCCTCAGGTGAGACATTCCATTTCCCAACTCTGTTTTTTCACTGGTGCCCACCCCCACCCATTTCCCCATGCCTGGAAGGCTCATTACTTCTTGGATTTACAGGCTTCCTTCAAGTCTCAGCTAAAACCACACTTTTTGCCTTTCCCAGTCTCCCTCTGTGATTGTCTCCATTTTACCTGTATATACTCGTATATACATAGTTGTTTATATGCTGTCTCCCCCATTAGATTATGACCACCTTGAGGACAGGAACTTTCTTTGTATCCCCAATGCTTAGTATAGTGCCAAGCACATAGAAAATGCTTAATAAGTGTTTTTTTAGCTTGAGAAGACCAGGCTAGGTTGGTATTGTTTCCATTAGAGTCAAGATGTAAGTGAGAAACTGATTGTTGAAATAGATATTCAGGTAGGAGAGAAGATACTTCTATATCAGGAGGGAAGATAGAGGGAGTGTTGAAGTACTATTTCATTCAATCCGTCTTTACAAAATTTTGTGTTTTTATTCAGCTTTTTAAGCTGAATAGTTGTCATGGTCATTGGCCAGATTTGGAATGCCTAACCACTGACTCAGTCCTTCCAGTATTGAAGACTCAATACCTTTTATTTGGCTTAAGACTCTCCCTCTTAAAGAAATACTGGAACTGACTTCAATTTCATCAAGGGTCCAAGATCTCCTTTTCAATATACTCTTCCTGTCCCTCTATGATGATTTGGTTCATTTTGAGCAGTTAAGTAACAAACATTTATTAAATATTTATTGTGTGCCAGGATTTGTTCTAAACATTGAAGGTAAGATACAAAGAAAGGCAAAAACAGTCCTATTTCTCAAGAAGTTCATATTTCTAATGAAGGTGACAAAATGTAAATAAATAGACATACATGATGCATACAGAATAGATTGAAGGTATTCTAATATGGGCTTTTATAATAGTGGCAATGTACGGTGAGCAGCACATCATTTTAAATAGTGAATGCTTGTTGATGGACTGACCACTGGAATAATCAGAGATAGTCTTATGACCCAATTAGTCAATTTCTTATATGGCCTTTCTGTGAGAAGTCCCTATGTATTCAGTCAGAGCTCCTCTACCTAGAACAGTTTCCTTGTGATGTTAGGAAAGTTGTTTTCATTAGGTTTGGTGATATAGGGTATGAGTTCTAGGAAAAGCCTGTAGTGGGCAGAGTCAAGATGGTAGATTAGGGGCAGTCACCCAGTTAAATTCTTCCAACATTCCCCTCCAAAAAACTTTAAACTAATACTTTAAATCATGAATGAATGGGTCAAAGAACAAGTCATAAAAGCAATCAAATATTTTATTAAAAAGAATGACAACAATGAGACAACATTCCAAAATTTGTGGGATGCAGTCAAAACAATACTTAGGAGAAAATTTACATTTCTAAATGTGTATATTAATAGGAGAGAGAAAGAACAAATCAATGAATTATGTAAAGAACTAAGAAACTAGAAAAGAACAAATTGAAAATCCCCAATTAAACACCAAAATGGAAATCCTGAAAATCAAAGGAGAGATTAATAAAATTGAAAGTAAAAATACCATTGAACTAATAAATAAATTAGGAGCTGGTTCTATGGGGAAACCCCCCCCAATAAAATTGATAAACAATTGACTAATTGATTTTTATAAAGAAGAAAACCAAATTACTAGAATAAAAAAATTAAAGGAGTAAATATACAACCAATGAAGTTAAAGAAATTATTAGTGTTTTTTTTGCCCAATTATATGACATTCTTAGTGAAAAGGATGAATATTTGCAAAAATTATAAATTACACAGATTAGCCAAAGAGAAAAGAGAATACTTTAAAAAACCATATTTTAGAAAAAGAATCGAACAAGCTATCAATGAGCTCCCTAAGAAAAAAGTCCTAGGACCAGATGGATTCACGAGTGAAATCTACCAAATGCTTAAGGAACTATTAATCCAAATACTACATACACTATACTAAAAAAAATAAGTGAAGAGGGAATTTTACTGAAATCCTTTTATGACACAAATATTTTTCATTTTAAAAATGTTTTCCAGTTATTCGTTAAAACAATTTTTAATATTTATTTTTTTTTAATTTTGAGTTCCAAATTCTTTCTTTCCCTACCTTCCCTTAACCCTACCTGAGGGAACAAGCAATTTTATATAGTTTGTATATATGCAATCATGCAAAGTACATTTCCATATTAGTCATGTTGTGAAAGAAAACACATAAAAAAAAACAAAGTAAAAAATAGTATGCTTTGATCTGCTTTTATTCTCCATCAATTTTTTCCTCTGGAGGTGGGTAGAATTTTTCATCATAAGTCTTTCATAATGGTCTTTGTTTTGCTGAGAATAGCTATCATTCACACTTGATCACTGTTATAACATTACTGTCACTATGTATAGTTTTCACCTGGTTCTGTTCACTTTACATTAGTTCATGCAAATCTTCCCAGGTTTTTCTGAAAACATCTTGCTCATCATTTCTTATAGCCTAATAGTATTCTATCATGATCATGTACCACAATTAGTGTAGCCATCCCCTAATTGATTGGCATTCTTTCAATTTCCAGATCCTTGCTACCACAAAAAAAAAATGCTGCTATAAATATTTTTGTGCATATAGGTCCTGTCCTTTTTTAATTTTATCCCTTTGGGATATAGAACTAGTAGTGGTATTTCTGGATCAAAGGGTATGCACAGTTTAATAGCCCTTTGGGCATAGTTCCAAATTGCTCTCCAGAATGGTTGGATCAGTTCATAACTCTTCCAACAATTCATCGGTGACCCAAATTTCCCACATTCCCTCCAATATTTGTCATTCTCCTTTTCTGTCATATTAGCCAATCTGATAGGTATGAGGTGGTAACCCAGATTTGTTTTAATTTACATTTCTCTAATCAATAGGGTTTTAGAACATTTTTCCATATGAATATCCATAACTTTGATTTCTTCTTTTGAAACCTGCCTGTTCATATACTTGACCATTTTGTCATTTGTAGAATGACTCATATTCTTATAAATTTGACTACATATTTGAGAAATGAGGCCTTTATCAGAGAAACTTGATGGAATTTTTTTTTCTCCCTAGTTTCCTGCTTTCCTTCTAATCTTGGCTGCACTGGTTTTGTTTGTGCAAATTTTTTCTTAATTGAGTGTGATCAAAATTATTTATTTATATCTCATAATATTCTCATCTCTGTTTTGGTCATAAATTCTTCCATTATCCCTAGATCTAAGAGGTAAACTATTCCATGATCCCCTAATTTGCCCTAGTATCGCCCTAGTCTAAATCAACTCTTCTTTAAACTTAAACAGAAGTACTAAAGGGGTCATGAATGGAAAAAGTTTAAAGAGCCCTAGTGTAAATCATGTGCCTGTTTTGACTTTATTTTGGTATATGGTGTGAGGTGTTGATCTATATGCTTTCCATTTTTTCAGCAGTTTTTGTCAAACAATGAGTTCTTATCCTAGAATCTGGGATCTTTGAATTTATCAAACACTAAATTACTATGGTCATTTACTACTGTATGTTGTGTATCTAATCTATTCCACTGATCCACCCCGTATCTTTTAGCCATTACCAGATTATTTTGATGATTACTACTTTGTAATACAGTTTGAGATCTGGTATGGTTAGGCCTCCTTCCTTCACATTTTTTTTTTCATTAATTTCTTTGATATTTTTTACTTTTTTTTCTTTCAACTGACATTTGTTATGATTTTTTCTAGCTCTATAAAATAATTTTGATAGTTTGATTGGCATGACACTGAATAAGTAAATTAATTTAGGTAGAATTGCCATTTTCATTATATTGACTTGGCCTACACATGAGCAATTAGTATTTTTTTCCAAATGTTAAGACTGACTTTGTGTGAAGTGTTTTGTAATTGTGTTCATATAGTTCCTGGGTTTATCTTGTCAGGTAGACTAGCAAATATTTTATATTAACTATAGTAATTTTAAATGTAATTTCACAAATATAGTTTTGATACCTGAACCATAGAGAGAAAAGACAGAAAATCTATAGTCTAATTTCTTCAATGAATGCTGATGTAAAAATTTTAAATAAAATAATAGCAGAGAGATTACAGCAATATATAACAAAGATCACACACTATGGCCAGGTGAGATTTATCAGGAATGCAGGGCTCATTCAATATTAGGAGAACTATCATCATAATTGACCTTACCAATAACAATAACAAAAAATCATATGAGTTTTTCAATAGATGTAGAAAAAGCCTTTGACAAAATATAACACTCATTCCTAATAAAACACTAGAAAGCATAAGAATCAATGGAAACTTTTGTAAAATGCTAAGTAGTATCTACATGAAACCAAGCATTGTCTATAATGGATATAAACTTGAAGCCTTCCCAATAAGACCAGGAGTGAAGCAAGGATGTCTGTTATCACCACTACTATTCAATATTGTACTACAAATGCTAGCTGTAGCAGTAAAACAAGAACAATAAATTACAGGAATAAAAACAGACAATAAGGAAATAAAACTATCATTCCTTGCAGATGATATGATGATATACTTAGAGAACCCTAGAAAATCACCTAAGAAACTAACTGAAATGATTAACAACTTCAACAAAATTGCATGATAGAAAATAAATCCATATAAATCATCAGCATATTTACATATTACCAATAAAACCCAGCAGAAAGAAATAGAAATTCCATTTAAAATAACTGCAGACAATATAAAATATTTGGGAGTATACTTACTGAGATAAATCAAGGGACTATATGAACATAATTATAAAATAATTTTCACACAAAAAAGTCACATCTAAATAATTAGAAAAATATTAATAGTTTATGGGTAGACTGAATCAATATAATCAAAATGACAATTCTACCTATTTACTTTTTCAGTGCCATGCCAATTAAACTACAAAATTATTTTATAAAGCTAGAAAAAATAGTAACAAAATTCACCTAGAAGAACAAAAAATCAAGAATATCAAGGGAATAGGAAAAAAATGTGAAGAAAGGCAGCCCAGCAATACCAGATTTCAAAGTATATTGCAAAGTGATAATCATCAAAACTATTTAGTACTAAGAAATAGACCAGTGCATTAATGGAATAGATTAGGAACAAAATACACAGTAATAAATGGCTATAGTAATCTAGTGTCTGATAAATCCAAAGATCCAAGCTTCTTGGGTAAGAATGTCACATTTTGACAAAAATTGCTGGGAAAACTAGTGAGACTAATGAAAAGCCTAAGAGACAGAGTTGCTGGGTAATTGATAATCAATTTATTCATTAGGCTAGATGTTAATCAATAAACTGATAGTCCAGTGGTTTCTCTCAGTAACCAAAAACAAAACCATGGAGATCACTGAATACTTAAATACCTTTGTAGAAGGAAGTATCTCAACAAGTGAAAATCAACCCTGATTGGCAAACAATTAATGAGGGGTAGACTTTCAGATAAGGAGGTAAACTGAAAAGCTTCAGCTCCTCCTGCTAGGAATGTGGCTTGATCATGAGATTCAGCCTCCTCCAGCAACCTGGACAAAGGAATCCTTCTTTACCTAGACCACTCTATTAGGTTTTTCTCCTTCATGAACTAGATAACCATAGATTGCAATGCAGGGGTGCAAGGGTTTAGATTTGATGGTTTGGGGCTAGAATTCACCTAGATTAGATTCTGTTTATACTATAAACAGTTATATAAACTATAAAAGTAGGGTCTCCTAAAATGGGTGGGATCCTGCCGCAGGTATTAGGCCAAACTCTTCTATCAGTCTTGTCTTTCAGAGACTTGGCTGAATGATCTATACGGGCTGGTCCCTGAATGAGGAAATAAAAAGGAGAAACCTTAATACTCATTTAATAATTGGTTATAATGTAATAGCAAATAATAATTTCTCTCATTGGAAAGAAGTTTGGCAGAAACTAGGCATAGGCCAGTATCGCACATTGTAGACCAAGATAAGGTCAAAATGGATAAATGATTTACAAAGGATTATATCATAAGTAAATTTGGGGAGCAAGGAAAAAGGAACCTGTCAGGTCTATGGATAAAGAAAGAGTTTATGACCAAACAAGAGATAGAGGAGATTCTGGGAAATAAAATATATAATTTTGATTACATGAAATTAAAATGTTTTTGCATAAACAAAAACATTATATAGCCAATTTTAGAAGGAAAGCAGGAAATTGGAAAAATTTTGCAGCAAGTTTCTTTGGTAAAGACCTAATTTCTCAAATATACATGGGACTGAGTCAAATTTATAGAAATAAGAGTCATTCCCCAGTTGATAAATGTTCAAAGGATATGAACTGGTGAAGAAATCAAAGTCATCAATGGTTACACACACAAAAAAATTCTCTAAATCACTACTGATAAGAGAAATGCAAATTAAAACAACTCTGATATACCAACTCATACCTATCTGACTGACAAGACAGAAAAGGAAAATGACAAATGTGAGAGATGTGGAAAATTGGGATACTAATGCACTGTTGGTGAAGTTGTGAACTAGTCCAAACATTCTAGAAAACAATCTGGAACTACATTCAAAGGGCTATAAAACCGCATACTCTTTAATCCAGCAATACTGCTACTAGGTCTATATCCCAAAGAGATCAAAGTGAAGGGAACGGGACTTATTTGTGTAAAAAATATTTATAGTAGCTCTTTTTGTGGCAGCAAGGATTTGGAAATAAAGATGCCCATCAATTGGGGAATGACCAAACAAATCGTGGTATATGATTATGATAGAAGATTACTTGCTATAAGAAATGATGAGCAGCATAGGTTTAGAAAAAAGCAGGGAAGACATACAGACTGATGCAAAGTGAATTGTACCAGCAATGTTGTAAGGATGATCAACTTTGAAAGACAGCTACTCTGATCAAGACAATGATCCAAAACAATTCCAAAGGACCTATAGTAGAAAATGCTATCCACTTCAACAGAGAGAACTGATGAACAAAAAAATGCTGATTTTTTCTTGTTTCTTTATTTTTAATTTTGTTTTTTCATTTGCAATATGTCTAATATGGAAATATGTTCAGCATGACCTCACATGCATAATTGAAATCAAAGGAGGAGAGAGGGTTGGGAAAGGAGAGAATTTAAAACTCAAAATTTTTAAGATGATTGTTAAAAATTCTTCTACATGTGATTTGAAAATAATGAAATAAAAAAGAAAAAATAAGATGGCTCTCTGGTAGGGGAAAGAAAAGAATTCAGAGGGAAATCTAAAAGATATAGAAGCAAATGAAATAAATAAAAATCAATTATTTTTAAAAAATCAATTATGACCTGTCTAGACCTGGCTAAATTGTTTTTGAAAGGAGAAATTCACAGCAATCCGCCCAGTCCAAGAACAGGGAAACTATTTTGCATTTGGAAGTTTTAGAATAGAGGCATGATGAAATCCATTCTAATTACACAGTCTTTTGTTTTCAAAAGACCTTCAAATCAACTCAGGTGCCCACTATTCACTTCTATACCTTTCCCCAATAGTTTGCCAGTCTCCCAAAGCCAATGAGGAAATGTGAGTTTGGCTAAAATCAATGCCAACATTTTACATGCTATTTTGAAGTTTCAATTAATTCTTTTTATATTACTACATTAAATATATAGGACATTTTAAAATGTCAATTAATTCTGTGAATGTTACTAAATTAAATGTAACCAAACAGATATATCTAAATGTATAGAAATAGTCAACAAGTCAGAAGTTTCAATTGATTTGTTTATATATAGGCTTAGTTACTTTTAACAGCAAATTTTAATTCAATTCACTTTAAAATTTGTTTATGAAAATAAACAGCAACAGGAGTTTCACTTTGAAAAGAAAAATTGTGGCTAGGAACAAGGAAAAAGAATGATTTAGGATGGTAAAGATATTGATAAAGAGCTGAAAAGGACCTTGGACATCATCTTCCTGATGAGATTTAGGCTCTGGGAACCCCCTTGAATCTTCCCACTAGATGACTCATTTGCCGGACGCCATGAGCCTCTGTTACTCTTAACCTAGTTTAGCCCTCCATTGTCCAGCTACTTCCCCCATCCTTGATCCTATCAAAATATCTATACCCAAATCTGTTACCCTTAAACTAGCCTAGCGTTCCATTGTCTGTTATCTCCAGGTAGCCTTCAGCTATTTCCCACCAGTAATCCCATTCCTGGAGTCTGACCTCAGTCCTGGTCAAGATCCTCCCCAATGACCCTCCCCAAACTCCTCCTCTAGACCACCCCTAGAACCCTCCCACGGTCTTTCTGTATATGTGATCCATCTTGCCTCCTTGAAGGGCTCAGATTGTGAATTAGAGTGAATTAGAGCATTTCTTCATGTGCTTATAGATAGCTTTAATTTCTGTCTCTGAAAATTGCCTGTTCATATCCTTTGACCATTTATCAATTGGGGAATGACTTGAATTCTTATAAATTTGACTCAATTCTCTGTATACTTTAGAAATGAGTCCTTTGTCAGAGACATAGGTTGTAAAGATTCTTTCCCAATTTCCCACCTCCCTCTTAATCTTGGTTACATTGGCTTTGTTTGTATAGAAACTTTTCAATTTCATGTAGTCAAAATTATCCATTTTACATTTTATAATGTTCTCTAATTCTGGTTTAGTCATAAAGTCTTTCCCTCTCCACAAGTCTGATAGGTAAACTATTCCTTGTTTTAGGAGACTGCTTAGAGTATCAAACTTTATACCTAGATCATGAACCCATTTAGACTTGATTTTGGTATATGGTGTTAGATAATGGTCTATGCCCAGTTTCTGCCGTACTATATTCCAGTTTTCCCAGCAGTTTTTTTTTCAAATAGTGAGTTCTTATCCGAAAAACCAGGGTCTGGAGGTTTATCAAACAATACATTATCCCACTCAGTCTGCGTCACATTGTTCTGGCCCGGTTTGTCAACACAAGTGTCACAAATGCTCCTTAAAAGTCTGCCCATTACTTTGAATCTTTAATAAACTTTGTTTTTACTTTGGCTGAGAGAAGGCTTGAGTTGAATTCATTTGGCAGAACTCAGCTTGTTGGTATTTTGGGGTCCTGAGCACCCCTAAACCCCAAACCTCAATATTCCTACCTTCTCATTTAATAGATGCAAATGTGGTTGATAATAATAGCTAACATTTATAGAATACCTACCTTGTTCCAGGCACTTTACAAATATTATCTTATTTGATCCACACAGCTCTGGCAGGTAGGTGCTACTTTTATTCTTCTTTTATAGGTGAGGTTAAGTGACTTGCCCAGGGTCACACAACTAGCAAATGTCCAAGGCAGGATTTCAACCCAGGTCTTTTTTTTCCGGATTTCAACTCACCTCTTTTCTGAACTTCCTGATTCAGCTTGATTAGATCAAAGTCCTGGGCCTTTGTTTAAAAGCATCTGAAATTCATCTCCTCTCAGTGTCCCCTCTTAATGCCATGGTCTTAAGTGGAAGTTAAAGAGAAATAGAACTGACCTTATATAAAGAGCGTCCTAACAGTTAGAGCTATTCAATAGTAATAGATTATCTCTTAAAACAGTTTAATTGGGGCAGTACGGAACTGGGGGGGAAGAGGGTGGACAGATCTGGTACACATACAAGCCCCATCACTTGGTCTGGCTTTCTTCTGGGAAAATTGTGATGACTTATAAGGAAGGTACCTTAGAAAGAGTATGGAGCCTGAATGGAGAATGTCCACAGTAAATTCTCCCTTCACTGGAAGGGTACAAGTCATAAGAAGTTGGGGTTGATGACCTCTAAGGTCCCTTCCAAAGGTTGAATCTATGATTAAAAAAAAAAAATCTTAATGACTGACTAAATCTCTACTTACATTTTCATACACAAAAATGATGTTTATCTCTGAGACACTTTTCTCATTTAAATAGTTTTTTAAAAATCACTGGAGACAAAGAAAAGAAATTATAGCTAGGTTTAGCATGACTTTTCATGACTCTTTCAGGTTACCCATGATCCAACCCTGAAACTGTCATCCTACCAGTTGCATACAAGTTTCAATGATGTGTGAGAATTTCAGAGTCTTTGGAGTTAACATGGATTCCTTGGGGGCTGGGAGGAAAGAGAGATGCAGAGAGCTGGTATGAAAGGAAAGGAAGGTTCTTTGTTCTCTTAACTTTGAGACAACCTATGCTTTAAGGTGAATAATCAGTCTTGATATTTTATTCTCACCTTAGGTGCCAGGAGATTTCTGAGAATATTTGGAACAAAAAATAGTAGTCAGACTGTGTCATTAGTTCTCAGAGCACAAATTTGGCTCTTAAAATATTCTCTGTTCATGTTTATTAATGCCAAAATAATATCAAAAGGGGAGCCAGACATTATGGCAAGAATGAGCCGGGAGTCCTTTCCTTCTACACCACTCTGCATAAGAAAAGACGGATGGCCCTCATCACAGTAAACAGATGGACTTCTGTGAACATACCCTTCTTTTCTTCTTGGAAAGTTGCCCCCAAATTAATGTAGGACATTAGGTGAACTGCTGCTAACCAAGTGAAAGGTTCATTGATTTCTGCAACACTGAGTACCATTGAGCTAGACCAGTGGTTCCCAATTCTTTTCCTCCAAGGGCCTCTTAGGAATCTAACTGCATCTCTCCCCCTCTTTCCTCTCTTAAAAAACAAAAAAAAACAAAACTGTTTCTCATTGGCCCAGTGTCTCTCAGCTGGTGAGAAAAGCCAGAGGTGGGAGACCTTGGGAGCCTGAGATAAAGGGAGAAAGAAGAAAGGAGAGTGAGGAATGAGGGCAAGGGGAGGTTCCTACATACCACATTCACTCTCATTAAAGGCTTAGAGCCCCATTTTGGCACACATCAAACTAGGTTCAGATACTCACCCTGTTTACCTGCAAGTGAAAATTTAGATGATAAATTAGAGAAGAAAGGTTGGAAAATTAGAGGGAAAATCCCCCCAAATGTTCATTATACATTCCAAAAATGTGAAAGAGCTATGGATAGTGGAGGGAAAAACGATAGACTGCTAATGAGTAGTGTTGGGCATTTTTTTTTTTTTTGCAGTACGAAAAGCTAAAGGGCTGAAATAATCCCTTTTTATTTTATGTTTTAGATCTAGTGAGTGATAGTTTACCAGCTTTCTCCTTCTGACTCACAGCTCAGCACAAGGCTGCCTTTCTTCACATGAGGACTCACAGCCATTTTCTCTTTTTATTCGGTTCCTAAGTTTCAAGCTTCTCCCTCACATCCCCCCTTCACTTCCTCTGTCTGGGCTTTGAATAGCTGAAGTGTGCCCACAATATGCTTGTACTAGACACATTGTTACGTCCTTTTCTCTACAGCACCTGTCAAAGTCCCCAGCTTGGGGAAATACCCACAGCCAGCTTAATTTAACCCTTCTGGGGACAAGCCCTCCAGCACAAAACTTTTCCAGGGCTGAAATATTAGAATGACTGTTACCAGACAACAATGTAATAATAGTGTTGACTGTACCACACAACAAAAACAGGGCAGGCTTTGGATTTGTGCAGCCTCTTT
Organism: Petaurus breviceps papuanus; assembly: GCF_028583685.1. Classification (NCBI taxonomy): domain Eukaryota; kingdom Metazoa; phylum Chordata; class Mammalia; order Diprotodontia; family Petauridae; genus Petaurus; species Petaurus breviceps. Next base: position 2,259,401 of record NW_027187296.1, on the reverse strand, counting down.
CATCTTAAGAGCCTAGCGAGTTATAAAAGTATAAAAAAAAAAAACAACCCTGTTTTTATTATCAAATTTGCTCAACCCAAGACTCAGGGGACTGTGTCCCAACGATGGGAATGTGGAAATAAAGGAGGTTTGTAGTTAAAAAAAATAACTTGGGGTGGGTTAGTTTCTAGGCTCCATGCTGCTGGCTCACCCTCAGATGGCTCAGACACAATCATTTCCTGGAAATGTTCTTGGGTTGATCCAGGATAGGACCTTGCCTTAGAACCCTCTGGACTGCCCATGAAAATGGGCTGGCAGAGAGTGATGGATGAGGGCAGTTAGAAAAAGCCCCAAAGGGCTCAGCTTCTAATGCAAATTGATCACAGTGTTGGGTTATGGCAGAAGTCTAGTATTAAAGATAGATTCTATTTGGGTGATCGATCTAGTTGGAGGTAAAGATGAGCTCCATTATTGGGGAGACAATGAGGAAGTTAATTTCTCTGTGTCTCAACTTTCTCATCTGCAAATGGGGATAAAAAATGTACCTATCTCATAGGGTTGTCAAGGTTACAGGCACTTACTAAGTGCGTTGGGCAATGTGCTAACTCCTTTACAAACATGGTCTCATTTGATTCTTGCAAAGGATCCTGGGAACTAGGTTAGGAATGAGAAGTGGTTTTCTCTGAATCAGATATTCTACCTGAAAGAGCAGCCCAAGGATTGTGATTTAAAACCTTTGTGACTACGGATAGGAAAAATGGAAAACACCTCCCCTTAGATGCCATGCATTCTTCCTGTATTTCCTGTAATTCTGGGGGTGAGGTGGGGGTAATTATTAACTTGACATTTTTTGGCTCATGGGGACATTGAGATTTGGCTCCACCTCCTGCGGACAGGATTGTGAAGTGGAGGTGCCAAGCTAACCCTCCCTTCAGAATGGGAGACCACACTGATACCACAGGACTGGCAGTATTAGGATTTCTTCAGTACCAGTGGAGTTGAGACGCTACCCTCTTTCTCACATGTCCTAGCCCTGACACACCACCGATTCTGGGATGTGTGCTTAATTTGGTCCTGTGTGGCCCTGAGGAACCCTCAGTTTTTTTAATTTCCCTATAAGACACGAAAAAGAACTTTATGAATTTCTGTAGGCAAACCTCACTGAGACCATGCCTGCTTTTCTCTCCCTTCATTCTCAATGTCCCCTCCTACACCTTCCCCAACCCCTACACTCCTATATGATGCAAAGATTTTGCATTGTAGGTTAGATAACCATGAAGATTCAGCACCACTGTGGTTTGGGATCTTTACCATCTGAGTCATCCCTAACCTGTGGTGCCTGGCACATACATACAAATCGTGGATACCCTTTGGCTCTTCAAAACCCAGTAAGTGCTAAATGATACATACATTGACTCATTGACTGATTGGAACATTTGCAACCAGTTGTCCTGCACTTTACATTAGACTAGGGTGGTAGGAAGAAGAAAGGACTATATATTTAGGAGGACAAATGAAAGATGACTTCTTGGGCAAAGTTTAAGGATAGGGACATGCATTTAAAGCTGTACAACCTCCCAATGGTTTTTCATGGAATAAATCTTGTAGGACCTGCTGGACCAGAGGGCGGAGATAATACTGTTCTTGGAGGATATTCTGATCTACTTTTGGATCTCTAGCTAGCATGCAAGCTCAGGAAAAATGACCCCACAGTGTCTACACTAGAACACCATATCTATAAAATCGAGTTATCAACAAACATCTATTAGGCACTTACTTTGGGATAGACATTGTACCAAGTACTAGGGTTACAAAGAAAGGCAAAAACAAAGCTGCAAAAATTAAAATTTAAGCAAGAATAAATAATAGGAGGTCATCAGTGTGAAGGGGGTGGGGAATGAATATAATCGCTCTTTCCTGTTCCCCCCAAAAATGTTTTGTGCTATAGTGGGGGGCTCCATTCACACCTGCAAAGGACCTCTAGCAATTTCTAGAATGGTAGCTTATGTCCTCCTCTATGCTCTATACTTTTTTTTTCTCTATGGTCTCACAGTTCTCTCACAGGTCTTCTCCACTCCCTCAAGTAGGAAAGTGATTGCTAAACTATCACCAATGGTCTTTCAAAGATCACTGTGAGGAAGAGTGGTATGGTGGAGACAAACTTTGGACCTAGAGTCAGGAAAGACCTGGCTTTGAATCCTTCTTCTGACACTTACCAGTTGTGTAACCAGAGGTAAGTCACCTAACCTCTTGGAGCCTCAGTATCCTCACCTGTAAAAATCTGATGATACCACGTAAGTGGCCCTGTGGATAGAGTGGTAGGCCTGGAGTTAGGAAGACCTGAGTTAAAATCCAGACTCAGAAACATACTAGCTGTGTGACTCTGAGCAAGTCACTTAACCCCTATATGGCTCAGTTACCTAAATTGTAAAATGGGAATAATAATGGTACTTTCATTTTAGGATTGGTTGAAGACTAAACAAGATAACATATGGGAAATGCTTTGCAAAACTTAACTCTGTATATAAATCGAGCTATTATCATGAAGAATGATAGTACTATTATCATGGAGACTGGAGATTGGGAAAGGTGCCTCTGGACAATAAAAGGGCACATATCTCCACTTTCACCTCCCCCAAAAGGGAGAAAGATGAACTTTGTGAAAAAAAAACCCAGCTGGTAAGCTGGATTTTGATTCTTGGAGTAATTCTAGAACACATTCTGAAAAGGATAATCATTTTTTTGTTAGCTTTTAAAAAGGCAAGTGATGACCATGAAGAACCAGCCTGCTTTTTATCAAGAAGAGATCATGTCAGATCAATCTCATTTCCTTTTTAGACAGGTTTACTAGACAAGGGGAATGCTGTAGATACAATATACCTAGCTTACAAGCAAAGCAGCTGACCAAGCCTCCCGTGATACTATCTTTGTGGAGAAGACAGACACATAAAACCAAACAACGAATTTCTTCTCCCTTCCCCCCCTCTACTGTTAGTGGTCCCTCTGATATTACCTTTCATTTACACTGTATATGCTAGGGATGTACATGACTAAATGTTACCTCCCCTGGAATATGAGGACTGTTTTTGCCTCTCTTTTCATCCCTAGCACTTATCACAGTGCCTGCTACATAGTAAACCTTAATAAATGCTTAGCAACTGATTATGGATGCAGAACAGTTGACACACAGACTAGTCCTCAGGGGGCTCATGCCATCTTAGAGCAAGGTCTCTAGTAGAGTACCCTAGGATCTAGCTTTCCCTCCCGCCCCTGCCCAGTGATTTGGATGGAAGCAGAGAATTCATGCTTATCCAATATACAAATGACTTGGAGCTAGGAAGGACAGCTAACATATTGGTCAACAGTCAAGAATATACAAAGATCTCAACAAACTAGAATCTGGCCAAATTGGTTAAATCAAATAAAATTAAATTTAATATTGATCAATGTAAAATTCTACATGGGTTGAAAATAATCAACTTCTAGAAGACAAGATGGAGAAATGTGTCCAGATAGCAGTTTAGGGGGAAAAAGACCTGGGGTTTTTAATAGATAGCAGGTTTAGTATGAGTTAATAGTATGTGATGTGGCAGTCAAAATAAGTCTAATGTGATTTTATATGTTGCATTAAGAGAAGAATAGAGCCTTTTCCCCAACATGGCGGCAAAAGGGAAGAAGGAAGCAGTTGTCCCCCCAAGACAGAAGTCAAGTCCCAGGCCTTGAAGGCCAAGAAAGCTGTGTTGAAGGGTGTCCATAGCCACAAAAAGAAGATAGAAATGTTCCCCACCTTCCAGCAACCCAAGGCACTAAGACTTAGCCTTGGAAAAGTGACCCTCAGAGAAACAAGCTTGATGACTATGCCATCGTTAAGTTTCCCTTGGCCACTGAGTCTTCCATGAAGAAGATTGAGGACAACAGCACCCTTGTCTTCACTGAGGATGTCAAGGTCACAGATAAGTAGGCAGTAAAGAAGCTGTATGACATCGACGTGGCCAAGGTCAACACACTAATCTGGCCTGATAGAGAGAAAAGTAGGCCTATTGTGATACTTTAGATGTTGTCAACAAAATTGGAATCATGTAAACTGTGTCCAGATATCCCATTCCACCTACAATAAAAACTTTTCCAGTATGAGAGGAGAGATGGGGAAAGAGAGAGAGAGAGAGAGAGAGAGAGAGAGAGAGAGAGAGAGAGAGAGAAGCATAGAGTTAGGGATAGGGCTTGGGCAATGACAATCTTACTATTATTCTGTGGTCAGATGCTGTCTAGTGTTTGATTCTAGGTATCATTTTAGAAAGGACATTATCACATTCCAATCCAATGAAATCCAATAAACATTTATAAGTGCCTACTATGTGCCAGGCACTGTTCTAAACCCTAGGGATAAAATTAATAAGAAAGTCAATCCCCACTCACAAGAAGTTTACAATCTAATCAGGAAAGACCATATACAGAAGAAGGGAGAAAAGCAGGGGAATCACTAAGAAATACCTGGCAGGAGCATCCAGTTCCCTGGAGTTGAAACTAGGAAGAGTAGCAGATGCAAAATTAAGTGTCTTCTATAAAGAGAGGCATTGGGAAGAAAGAGTTTGGTACTCCATACTGCAGCTATTCAATCAGAGGAGAGAAAAGGCTGGGGGATGTGGTGTCAATGAAAGGTTGACAATTCAAGTAAGCTAGGAGACCATGCAATTGAAGTTAAAAGACATTGATACTGGAGAAAAGAAGAATTAGAGGTAACATGATAGCTGTTTGGAAGTATTTGAATGGCTATCACAGGAAAGAGTAATTTTTATTTGGTTTTACCCTAAAGGGTAGTACTAGGAAAAATGGGTGGACATTACAAAGAGATTTAGGCTTGATGTATGAACAGACTTCCAGCAATTTGGCATGCATATATCAAATGCCATCTATATACCTGACACTGTGCAAACATAAAATCAGAACAAATCCTGGTCTTAAGGGATCTATATTCAATTGTATAGAAAATAATTATTATTTTGAAACATTTTTTATGATCATGGGGTAAAGAAAACACTTGAAAGAGGTAAAGACTGCTAACTGCCAAAGTGAGCCTTCCAAGTATGGTGAACAGAGGCACAGAATGGGGAATGGAATGTTATAGAGAGGAAATAGCGAGTAGAGTAACTTGGCTAAAATACGTATTCGAGGAAATAATATAAAATTAGTGTGGAATGATAGATTGGAATCAGATTGTGGTGAGGAATGACCATTTTATCATTGAGGCCATAGGCGGCTACTGAAACTTCTTCAATACCAGGAACGATACAGGCAGATCTGTGCATTAGGAATATCGATTTGGCGGCAATGTGGAGGATAAATTGGAGAGAGGAGACTAGATGCAGGGGAGCCTCTTCAGGAAAGAAATGAACTAGGGCAGTGGCTGTGTGAGTGGAGAAGAGGAGATGAGTGCATGAGATATGGAAGAAAAAGAGAGAAGACTTGAGGACTGAGGGGATATGGGGAGTGAGGCAAATTGAAGAGTTAAGCAAGGCTCTTAGATTTCTAGGGAATCCAAGACTAGAAGGATAGTAATGCCTTTGAGCAAAATAGGGAAATTAGAAAGAATTGAGATAATCTAAGAGGGAGTGAATTGCCTTCTTTAAATAGAGGGTGGATGACCACTTCTCAGAGATGTAGAGGAGTCCTGCTCCTGTCTGGATCAGAAAAGCAGCGAGGTTTAGCAGATGGAGATGAGTTCAAGCCCTACCTGAATAATTTATTAAGTGTGAGACTCTGGGTAAGTCTTCTCTGAGCCATGGTTTTCTCATCTATACAACAGAGATGAGAGCATCACTTCCCTGAAGGGGCTGTTGTGTTGTTGAAATGCAATGATGCATTTAATGCTCACGTTGCAGGCCTTAAAAGGTTATATAAGTGCCAGGCATCATCATCATCATCATCATCATCATCATCATCATCATCATCATCATCATCAATCATCAATCATCATCATCAATCATCATCATCATCATCATCATCATCAATCATCATCATCATCATCATCATCATCATCATCATCATCATCATCATCATCATCAATCAATCACTTCCAGCTCTAAGACTGTGTGTTTCCGTGACCACTCGTCATCCACATTCCTTTATAAAACAAACCTAGCCAGAGTCCTCTGACCAGTGGCAGGAAAGAAGAGAATAGCATGTTGTCTGGGCCATCCAAGTATTAAATGTGGGTAAAGGCACTAAAGTAGATTAACTTTTACCCCTTAGGGAACATACCACGACCAGGTCTCCATGATCCTTGGCCACAGAGAGAGCCCAATACTCCAGAGAATAAAATCCCAAGTCTTTTTTTTTTTTTTTGCTTTTTGGAGGGGGGAGGGCAGTTGGGATTAAGTGACTTGCCCAAGGTGACACGGCTAGTAAGAGTCATTTTCACTTTTAGCTTTAACCCTCTTCTTGCTAACCAAACCAAAGCTGCTAACAACTAAAATGGACAAATTTGAAATTCACATCTGCCTATACCTCAGCTTGCTATTAGAGAAGTAAATGAATTGTGAAATTGTTTGAAGGAGGATGGTACAAAAAAGAATATGAAAAGGGATCCTAGAGTAACAAACTGCAAGAGAGGGAATGGATTTTGGAGCTCATGTGGTCCAGCCTGACGTATAGATCACTTCCATTATATTGATGGTAACACAGCTTCTGTTTGAACACTTTTAATAATGGGGAACTTACTACCTCATGAGACAGCTTATCTTATTTTGGGAATAATAAAAAAAAATTCTTTCTTATATTATAGACCTGAACTTGTGTCAGGACCTAAACATTAAATCAAACTGAGTATCTGGATTCTGAATTCGAACCACCTTGCCTGAATGAGCTGCATTCAAAGGCTTTAGTTTCCTTATCTTTAAAATGAGGGAGCTGGACTAGGTAGCCTCCAATGTGCCTTATACCTCTAAGGCTGGAATTCTATGATCCCTCCAAGCCTCAGTTTTCTCATCTGTCAAAAGACAGGAGTGAACTAGGTGGTTTCCAAAGTTCCTTCCAGCTCCAAATTCCTATGTCTTATCATGTATGTGTTAGTGCATTATTTCATCAATCCAGTGGCTAGTATGTACATGATAAGGAAACTGAGTCTCAGAGTGGTTAAGTACTTTCAATGTGATCCCATAGTTCATGATCAGCAGAGCCCAGATTTGAGTTCAGATTTTCTAACTCCAAACCCAGTATTCTTTCCGTTAGATCCCACTTTATATTGCTTCAGAAACATTTGTTGAGTTAAATAGAAAGTTCTATGGACATAAGGAAGATTTTGGTTGAACATTAGGAATGATTTTATAAAAATAAATAAGATGTCAAGCCCTGAAAGTGCTCATTCAGAAGCTGGAAGAAGAGTGGGTTCATTCTCAGGCAAGAGGGTTGAAATACACAGTCCCTAAAGTTTCTTCTAGTTCTAGAATTCTATCATTCTATGGGATAAATGGGCTCCAGATAAGTTCAGGAAGATCTATGGGTACCTTGAACTAAGAGTAACAGGACAAGGCCTCTTCAGCACATGCAAGGGAAAAGTATGATCTGGTGAATCTATGACATAGAAATTGCCAGGCATTGACTGAATGGATGCAGTATCAAGGATTTTATAATAATGATATGTGACTTGGGTCACTACCATCTGGGTTATCCCTGCTCTGCCCTCGTAGAAACAAGATGACCCTCTTGCTAACCTTTCTAACTGGTGATCTATCCTACTCACCACAGTGGCTGTTTCAAATCTTCTCATCTTTCTTCCAACTTGCCCTTTCTTCCCCCACCTCCCTTTATATACTTCTTAGAAAAAGTTGAGGCCTTTTGCTGAGACCTCCCTCATTTCCCCTTCTCATTTCACATCATCTTCCACTGTCTTCTTCTTCCTTCTAGTCTTTGATGAAGAGGTGATCCTTCCTCCAGCCAACGCCAACCTCTCTACAATCATCCACGATCCCACATCTTCCTGTCTTCTCCAGCAGATTGCCCTCAACATAATCCCAGCTCTCTAATCTTCAAATCTCGTCCTATCTCTTGGCTATTTCCAAGCTGTCTGTAATCATAACCATGTCTCTCCCATGCTTAAACCCCCCTGAGTTGATCCTATCATCGTCATTAGCAATTGTCTAATATCTTTCCTTCTGTTCTATGCTGACCTTGTAAAATTCATCTTTACTCAGGGCTTCCACTTCCTCTCCTCACTCTTCTAAACCCTTTGTAATCTGCTGTCTGGTCTCAATATTTAACTGAAACTACTCTCTTCCAAGTTACCAATGATATCTAAAATGCTGAATCTAGTGGCCTTTTCTTATTCTTTAACCTTTTTTTTTTTTTGCTTTTGGAAGGGAGGAAAGCAGGGCAATTTGGGGTTAAGTGACTTGCCCAAGGTCACATGGCTAGTAAGTTTAAGTGTCTGAGGCCAAATTTGAACTCAGGTCCTCCTGACTCCAGGTCCAGTGCTCTATTCACTGAGCCACCTAGCCACCCCATGCCTCAACCTTCTTAACCTCTCTGTAGTATTTGAAGCTATTGATAACTTTCCCCTGAATACCCTCTCCTCTCTCTTTTCTTGAATAAAGTTCTCTCTTGGTTCATCTCTTACCTTTTTTTAACATTCCATTTCAGGTTTCTTTGCTGAATTTTCAGTCACATCTTACCTATGAACTGTGGGTAACCCTAAGGTTCTATCCTAGGCTTTGCTCTCCTCTACATACAGTCATACTTGGTGATCTCATAGTTCCCATGAGTTCAAATATCCTCTCTATTCATGTTATTTTCAGATCTATATCCCTAGTCTCTTTCTTGAACTCCAACCTACATCTCCAGTCATCTATTGAACTGGATGGCCAGTAGGAATCTCAAACTCAAGAAGCCCCAAATAGGCCTCAGTATCTTTCTCCCCAAATCCTCCCCTCTTCCAAACTTTCTTATTACTTTTGAAGGTACCACTATCCTCTTACCCAGGTTTGTAACCTCCAAGTTATTCTTGATTCCTCACTTTCACTCATCCCAAGACTCTCACAAGAGAGTTTCCCTCTAAGGTTATCTTCTATTAACTGTATGTATCTTCAACATACATGTATATATCTACCTGTCTCTTTCTATCTCTGTCTCTACAAGTACATGTAAATGTAAATGTACGTGTTCATCTAAGCGGATAAATATGTGTACATATTGTCTCTCCCATCAGATTGTAAACTCCTTGAGGGCAGCAACTATTTTTGATTTTTATTTGCATCCCCACACTTAGCACCATGCCTGACATATGGCAAATACATAATAATTATCCCCATTTTAGATATTAGGAAACTGAAACTGAGAGATCAGTGGATTATTACTTGTTCACACATATATAGCTAGTAAGTATCAGATTTCAATACAAAATGGGATTTGAATTCAGGTTTTCATGAGCCTAAATAGAGTGCTCTATATTCTACTACCCTACCCCAGGGTGTTTCTTTAGGTATATAAACATGAATATATTTATGTATGTGTATGTACGAGCACATGTGAATATATATGCATATGTATGCATGTATATATGTGTGTGTGTTCTATAGCACTAACAACAAAAATGCCAGCATTACTTTGCATGAGGCATTTCCTTATTTAAAAAAATTTCTCTATAATTTTTACTTAAAAAAAAAATAAGCCTAAAGCCATCAGTTAAATTTTGCATGTTGTGATTTTTTTTTTAGCTATTTCTTTTCTTTTTTCTCCAGGACATTCTTTAGAGTCAGGTTGAAAGCAGAGGGACTGTTATCAGGGCAGATATAAGTGGCATTCCAGGAAAAACATCATGTGGAGGATTGCAGACTCTTTTTCCCCCCTGCCCAGATTCAGGGAGTAGAGGAAATAAGATAGCAAAACTGAGACAGAGGTCTATGCCCTCGATAGATTAATGGGATGCCAGAGTGTGTACAAGAGAATGGAGTGGATGCTCCAAGTTGTAGTAGGTCTCATGCATACTACGTTAGCAGCTTCTGCAGCCCTGGCGCAGGAAATCCTGAATTCTGACAGCAGGAAACTACCAGGCACCCTGAAATCACAGGACACAGACAGAAAAGATTCCATAGGATTAGAGCCCCAGCTAGCAAGGGAAGATATATAAACCAAAGAGAGAAGGGATGAGGAAGCGAGTTACATAAAATAGCCATGCTCGGAGGACACGTTAAAAGGGAAAAGCTTTACCCATGAGTTTACAGGAAGCTGTTCAGACCCCTGTGGCAGAATGAATAGGCAGAGGAAAGAATGCGAGGGTAGATAAAGAGGGTGGTTATAACGCTGGCTCTGACTGTTTCAATTATTCTGACACTGACTGGAAGAACAAGGAAAGGACTGGTGAAGGACACATGTTTCTGGAGATAGTAAGAGGTGGAAGAGTTTATTGTGAGGCATGCTGGAGGAAGAGGCATACAGTTGACAGGACCAGGCTGTGGTTTTGATACATTTCTACAGGAAATGACCACCCACATAGGATAAGTGATAAAAGAAACTGGTTAGTATTAAGGACTGAGGACATTTTCCCTCATCCAGAGTAACTCATAGGGAAAGCTTTAGCTTAAAATCAAAAACTTTTGGAAGAAACACAAAATTGTGGGATAGGTACTTTAAGGTCTTCATCATTAGAGATACTGGAACAGGTGTGTGTGTGTGTGTGTGTGTGTGTGTGTGTGTGAGAGAGAGAGAGAGAGAGAGAGAGAGAGAGAGAGAGAGAGAGAGAG
>NW_027187296.1:2200379-2248679 GCF_028583685.1 Petaurus breviceps papuanus | reverse complement strand
AGAGAGAGAGAGAGAGAGAGAGAGAGAGAGAGAGAGAGAGAGAGAGAAAAGACAGAGACAGAGAGAGAGAAAAGACAGACAGAGACAGAGAGAGAGAAAAGACAGACAGAGAGAGAGAGAGAAGACAGACAGAGAGAGAATGAGAATGAAGTTCACTTCTCTTTCTTTACTGTACATGGCATGTAACTGCCTTGAAGCAATACCTTTTAGTTGGCTGGCTGATTAAGTCTCTGAAGCCCTCTCTGCCTCAGGCTTACTCCAATCATACAGACAGCATGTACATGAATTGAAAGAAGACAGACCTTATCTGAAATACAAACTATGTCCTTAAAACACCTTTCATCTGTAGCACACAAGGTGGTCTATATACCTAATTGTACTAATCTTACCTTAATCCCCATGAGGTAGCTTGCTGGCAAGTATTTTGACTTTGCAGATGTGGAAACATGAGGCACCACAAGTCTGCTGGGTCTTTGCCCACTGATTTCAAAGGCAGACAATCCAAGTTTTTATTTTAAGATGCCTTAACCATTCTGTGAGCGATTTACCGGTCCAGTGCATAGTACTAGAGAGAACTGTGTAGCTGGCAAAATGGGTTAGCCTGGAAAGTATGCATACTAGGTTTAGGTGATCCTTAGTCATTCCCATTTCCATACTCTTGCTTTTAATAACAGTATATATTTATTATTATTATTATTATTATTATTGGGCCCTAGGTGGCTCAGTGGAGAGTGCTGGGCCTGGAGTCAGGAAGATATCTTTCCAAGTGCAAATCTCAAACACTTATTAGTTGTATGACCCTGAGCAAGTCATTTCACTCTGTTTGCCTCAGTTCCCTCATCTGTAAAATGAGCTGAAGAAAAAAAATAGCAAACCCCTCCAATATCTCTGCCAAGACAACCCTAAAGGCAGTCACAAAGAGACATGACTGAAAACAACTAAATGATGATCCAAGTGAAGGACAAAGGGGTCTAGTTAATGTGACTGTCAAATGCTGGACAAATGACTTTACTTCTAGTGACTAGGTGGCATCATGATGCATAGAACCCTGGACCTGGAATTCAGAAGACCTGAGTTCAAATCTGACCTCAGACACTTACTAGCTGTGTGATCCTGGGCAAGTCACTTCATTCTGCTAGCCTCAGTTTCCTCAACTGTAAAATGAGCTGGAGAAGAAAATGGCAAACCACTCCAATACCTTTGCCAAGAGAACCCCAAATGATGTCACAAAGAGTTGGGCATGGCTGAAAAAAGACTGAACAGCAACAACAATTATTATTATTATCCCATTTCTATGTTCTTCCCACCTTTCACTTCCCTACTTTTCCTCTCTTAGAATGAGACATTTTTCTTCTATTATACTCTAATACTGCCATCTGTGAGAAAAACATCTGATTATATTCATTTGCATTAAGGTACTAGTGACTACATGTTACCCCTCCAGGGATATTTGTGTTTAGTCAGAGGCCCAGACAGAGAGCAATGGGTGTACAAAGGAATTGAGGTCGCTGGTGGTGGAATTTAGGTTATCTAATGAAAGAGAATTTTGTTATTGGTGTTTTTCATTTGGGAGGGTGGAGGAGGAAGCTGACAGTGTAGAACCCTTTCCCAGAGTCTACTAATCAGGGGTGGGGAACCTGAAGCCTCAAGGCCACATGTGGCCCTCTAGGTCCTCAAGCGCCATCCTTTGAATTCAGTAAGGGCCGCACTTGAGGACCTAGAGGGTCCCATGTGGACTCGAGGTTGCAAGTTCCTCACCCCTCCTCTTAACTTATACTACTTGTGTGTCTGCCTAATTTGCCTATATATAAACAAGTCTGCATGCAAATCACCAATTCCTTTCAATTCATCAGACAACTTGTTCTTTAAGCTATGTATAACATTGTAGCTATCTGCTAGAATCTGATGATAGAGAAATTAAATAGTTCTTGCCTTCAAGGAGTTTACATTCTACACACAAGTAACCATTGCCATTATTAATTAATCAATCACATGTTGATCGTGACATTTCTAGCTTCATCTCAACATGGCACCTACTTAGAACTCAATATCTGGTAAATACTTACATTTAAGTCTTAGTTGTGGGCTAATAGAAGGGAATTGAAAACAGAAGATAACCCCATTATCTGCACTGCCTTTGGTTTTTGATACCTACTTAAGATGGTGGCCCTGAAGACAATCTGGTATTGGCTTGTGCTCTGAGGTAACTTGGAACTTTGTCAGATGGAGATAAGGAATAGCAGCAACATGACCTAGATAGTCAACATCAAAGAAATTTACCCTGTTTAACTTTCCATTCACTCCCTGTGTCTGCTATTCAAGTCAATTAAATCCAGCAGATATTTATTAAATGAGTATTATGTATACCATATTGTGCTAGATGATAGGGATACAGAGATAAAAATGAAGTAATCTGTGTGTCTAAAAAACTTTATGGTTCACTGGAGGAAGATGGGAATAGAGCTATATGTGCACAGGTATGTAAACACAAAGAGACAAAGACAGAGAGAAACTAAAACTGAAGTCCTTTGATTAGAAATGGTTTTGTGTAAGAGGTAGCACCTGAATGGTGCTTTGAAGGAAGCTAGGGTTTCTATGAGGAGGAGATGAGGAGATAATGCCTTCTTTAGACAGGGGGTACTACTTGTGCAAATGCATGGAGAAAGGACAATGAATGTCATATATGAGGACTGCTAATGGGGCAATTGTCCTGGAATAGAGAATGTTATTATTATTTGTAATAATAATAGCTATTGTTTTTATAGTAAGGGGTATAATATGAAATAAGCCTAGATAAGTAAATAGGAGCCAGAGATTACAAAGTCCATTAAATGAGGGACTGAGGATTTAATATTTTATTTTGGAGGTAACAGAGAAGTAGTGGTGGGGGTAGGGAGTAGCTGTTATGGTGATATGGCTATCCTTAATTTAGGAAAAACACATTTACAGATGTATACCAAATTGAAACAGAGATTCTGGTCACTAGCATGTGATTTCACCTTTAGAGTGGTGTGGTAGATTTCTATTGGTCATTTGTTTTTTTAATTGCTGTACTTTCTTAGCATTCTTTTAACTTGAAAGGCATAACAGTACCATTTTATAAAATTTGATCATGAAAAACCCTCATATAACAGAGGCTTTGAAATTATCTTCATTTGAGATTTTTTATAGATTTTATCTATAGCTCCTCTGTCTAGCATAGTTAAGATATAGTCCTACTTGGAGACAGAGCTGTGACCCAATGACCTAAATGCTCTTTTAGAATCACAGGAAGGGACTTGGATTGTCAAAGTTAAGGGAAGATACTTCCTTCCTTTTCTAGGCTTTATCTACTTTGCAAACAATGAAGGGATTTGTCAATCATCTAATGAACATGATGGGCAAAGACAGTACTAAATCATCAGGGTGTTCTCCTTTTGATGCAAAGACAAGAAGAGAAAAAATGGGGGGGAAAAGGGTTGGAAAGAGGAAAAAAAACATAGCTTTAAAAATATTAATATCTCTTATTTTTACATTGACTTCATGTAAATATATCCCTTTTCCCTCCCTGAACTAGTGAGCCATCCTTCCTAATAAATAAAAAAGAAAGAAGAATAAAGGACTTTGATAATACTAATCAATGCATCAACCCACATCAACCATATCCAGCAGCATAGTAAATGTTCCGTACCCAGAATTCTCCACTTCTGCAAAGAAGGGAAGGACATGAATTGTAATTGTTTCCACTCTTCTTTAGGGCAAAGTTTGGCTATTATAATTATACAACATTCAGTTTTGTTTTGTTTCCTGTTGTTATTGTTGTTCTTTCCATTTGTATTGCTTTTGCCTTTATATTTATTATTCTGGTTCTGCATACTTTATTTTACATCAGTTCATATCAGTCTTCTTATGCTTCTCTGAATTCTTACATTCATAATTTTTTTTTACAGCACAATAACATTTCATTATATTCCTATACCACAATTTGTTTAGCTACTACACTGCTGAAGATAACTGTTTTTTCTTTCAAGGTTGTTGCTGTTTTGCCATCACAAAAAAAAATGCTGCTAGGAACATTTTGGTGAATTATAGGAGCTTTCTGTCTGATCTTCTTGATGTATATGTTTTACAGTGAATCTCTAGCTTCAAAGACATGGACATTTAGTCATGTTCTTAGTATAATTCTAAATTGCTTTCCAGGATGTCTGGACCAACTTACAGGTCTGTTAGTCAATCAGTCAGTACTCATTTATTAAGTACTGACTATGTGCCAAGCACTGTGCTAAGTGCTAGGGATACAAAGATTGTAAATTCCACCATTTGCTTGTCAGATAATTGAGGACAGAGACTTTTGATTGAAAAATATGATCCCCCAAGGAATTCACATTTTAATTGGGGAGACAACAAGAAAACAGCTTGTATGCATACAAAACAAATACAATATAAGTGGGAGGGAAAACTCTAAGGTAAGGCACTAGCCATATTGAGGAAGATTTTGTGAGAAGGAGGATCAGGAAAGGTCTGTTATCAAAGGTGAGATTTTAACTGTCTTAAAATGTATTAATGTGCCTATATTTCTAATCTCTATAAATCTATTTTCATCTTTGCTGATTTGTTGGTAATGAGATGAAACCTTAATCAGAATTATTTTGATTTGCTTCTCTCTTATTAGTTACTTGGTGAAATTTTTCATGCTATAGATACATGTCTATAGATTTCAATTTTTTTTGAGAACTGATTTTTCATATCCTTTTATTCTTTATGCATTGGGGAAATGACTCCTTTATATTTGTGTCAGATTCCTTTATTTTCCATCATCAGTAGCTTTGCTTGATTTTAACTCCATGGAATATCATGCCTCATTCAGGATAAGATGATCACTTGAAATCTTATCACCATGTTAATTGATTTAGTTTATAACACAACACCTTCTCAACTTTCAGTCTTCTCTCCCCTCTGATTGGAGAACTAAAAGGTGGAACATTAAATTTCCAAAGTCTTCCTTTAGAGAACTCACTACTTTCCAAGTAAAGATACATCTTTTATCAATAGCTCTACTTGGTTTAAACTCCAAGGAATATCAAGTCTTTGTGCTGAATGCAGCCTAATCCCTTCCTACTGTTTTAGCTTCCTTTTATGTGTTATCTTTACCCATTAGATAGTGGGCTCCCTGAGAAGAGAAACTATCTTTATTTTTTCTTATCTATTTCCCCAACCCTTAGCACAGTGCTTGCCATTTATTACATGTTCAATAAATATTTTTTTGCAATTAATTGAATTGACCTATATATATTTAATATGAGAATTGTATCAGAGACATTTTATACAAATATTTTCTGCAGTTGACAGCTTTCTTTATCATGCTAGCTGCATTGATTTTGTTCCTGCAAAACCTTTTCAATTTCATGTGATAGAAATAATCTAGTTTATCTTTTGTGACCATCTCTATGCCTTATTTAAGAACTCTACCTTTTGCCATAACCATGAAAAGTACCTGATCTGATCCTCTTCTTATTTTTAAAAATAGTTACTAGAAAAGGAAGAATCAGAAAGACAAATAACATCAATTAATTTTTATTTAAATAAAATCTTGTTGTTTGTCCTTTGTTCTCAAAGAGGACCAATGACATCACAGGGTGATGTCTTGACTTATTCCGGAATTGGATTTAGATGAGGTAGAATTACACAAAGTTGTCAGCCTTACTCTCTCATCCAGAATCACTAAAGTCCTGTGGTAAGACAAAAGTCAGTATGACTGGCAATGGCCCATTCTTCAGTAGATGACCTTGGGATCTTCAACATCTGACTAAGCTCTAAACCCTTGCTTCAGCTACCTTCATGGTTGATGGAACAAATTGTTCTCATTTTCCCATTCCATCAGGGAAAGCCTTCTCATGCTGACATTCTCCTAACTTGCCAATGGGTTTAAGGCCTCTCAGTCACTCTCAATCTGGTTTAGCTCATCTGCCAAGATGGTTTTGCTAGAGCATTGCCATTGCATATTCTATAGCTTATTGGAGGCACAGGTGAAAGTTGAGTGAAAGGTGGACCCCAAACATGAATGAGTAGCCTTGAAAGGAACTCAGCAAGCCTTCCCACTGGAGGTGCTAGTCATCCCTGAACATCCAAATAAAATTTTAAAACTACTGTTCTCCCTCTCTCTCTCTCTCTCTCTCTCTCTCTTTATATATATATATATATATATATATATATATATATATATATATATATATTCACTATGAAGTAGTTGAACTTATACCAGGTATGTAAGCATGGTTCATTAGTTTAAAAAAAATCCTTAACTTCATGATTATATCAATAGAAGCAGAAAAAAGCTTATAAGAAAGTATAATACTCATTTGTGCTAAAATTCCTTTAAGACATCTAAGGACCATTTTTGAATATAACACAAAATACATACCTAAAACTCATTCTAATCCTTCTGACACTTCAGATGCAAAAAGTTATTTTCTAAACATCTAGATCTGACTGTCACCTCTCCATTTGTCCAATACACTTTAGGGACTTCTTTTGGCATTTAAGTCTTTTTTGCTATTTGACCCCTTACTGCCTTTCTAGTCTTTTAATAGTTTTCTCCATTCCACTGACTGTGATTTAAGGATTTAGCAGTGTAGTTTCCGTTCATCATTGGAGATATAACTTGGAACATATTAAGCATTTAATAAAAGCTTGGCTTTTTTAAGTTGTTAATTTTCCCAGTCTCTTAGATACTGTCTCCTTCTTAGAATAAAAACTCTGGGTAGGTACTGTTTTTGCTTTTGTCTTTTTATTTCAACCACTTAGCACAGTTCCTGGCATACAGTAAACACTCAATAAGTACTTGATTGATTGATTAACACATTGCTTTGTTGCCAGTATTCAGACATTCCAGACAGTTTTCTTTCATTTCTTCCTATATAATGGTATCCAAGTTGTTTTTTCTTTCCTTGTCAAGTTTCTAGAAGACCAATGATCTTTAAGCCATCTCTGTCTGTCCTGTGTTTTGTGTGTATAGAGTTTATGTGTTTGTGTTTTTAATGTTGACGCCTTTTGTTTCTCTTCTGCCAAAAATTCTCTTGGAATTTTTGCATTCTAAATATGTTATAGTCCACAGGATTCTCCTCTTCATCTGGAAATATTGGTTTGTTTTCCTTCACATTATAATTATATTTGTTCAAAGTGCCTTGATTTCTTTCCTGCTCCCTATATTTATGATATACAACTAGGTGATGGAATGGAAAAAGTGCCTGACCTAGAGTCAGTAAGACTCATTTTCCTGAATTCAAATCTGACCACAGATACTTACCAGCTGTGTGATCCTGAGCAAGTCACTTAACCCTGTTTGCCTCGGTTTCCTCATCTGTAAAATAAGGTGGAGAAGGAAATGGCAAATCCCTCCAGTATCTTTGCCAAGAAAACCCCAAATGGGGTCATAGAGAATCAGACACAACTGAAATGACTGAACAACAACATTTACGATCCTCTCTGTTGGCTTTTCTGTTTATGGGATGGATTTTTACTTAGGCTTTCTCTCTTTATCTTTTATCTTTCAACTTTTTCTCTGGTATGCACCATCATCCACCTTTGGAAGTTGTCACTCTTCACTTCCTCTCCTTTTCACTATTGCCCAAGCCACTGCAGCTGGTATGGGGTTGAAGGCAGCCTATTCAAAGGAGAATGTATGGAGATTGACCACCTGTTAGTCCTTGCCCTGAATAATCCCAATAGACAGAGGATTGGTTGGCCCCACTTGGATTTCCAGTTCTTTTTTGCCTAAAGCCCTATACTCTGTTCCTCTCTAGCTTATAACTCTGAGTATTCAGTACACAGAAGTTTTTTTTTTTTATTCTTATTGCACTGTCTTTGCTCATACAAAAGCTTTTCAATTTCATGGAACTGAAATGAGCTATTTTAATTTTTGTGATCACCTTTCTGATCTGATGCTCTTCTGTCTTTTAAAGTCTGACCATTCATATGGTATTATTTTCATTTTTAAAAATCTGTCCATTATATCACCAGTTTCTCTTGATAGAATTACCATCAATGAGTTCTCAAAGTGATAAATCTTCCCTAATATAAATTTCAACAATGTATCACATATAGGTAATAAAATGAGTTTTCTTTAACTATTCTTGTCACTTCATCCTTGTATCATTGCAATTGCAATGCAAAAGAGACATATCTTAGTTTATTAAATAGTTAATTGAAAAAATCTTCAGGTGCATGGGTAATTTCTAAAATATTGTTTACAAATGGAGCCACTTTACTTATGATTTACCAAGCATCATTTGAACCATATCAATAACTATATAGCATTTTTCCTATCCATTGAGGTTTTTGGCATTTAGCAATTCTGTGTACAATGTACAATTCCCTTTTATGTCATAAACATGGTTTTCAAAAAAGTTTATTTTTACTTACTAAAAACATCTAATTTTTGCTAGAAAAACCTCTATTATCTTGCTAGCATATTCTACAGGTACACTTTGTGTTTCTGTATTTTTGCTATAGAAACTGTCTCTATTAACTTTGCTTATACTAGTTTTAGCTGCTCCAATGAATTTTTCTTCAAACAATTCATCTATCACAATAAGATATTATTTCACTTTTTAAACAAAAATAGAAAACTTGGAAATTTAAGACACATTTAATAATTGTTTATTATGTCAAATCATCGCTAATTGTCCTTATGTTATTTCAGTTTTTTTTTTTTACGTTTCAGATCCTTTAGAAATCAGCTAATTATATAGTAATTATCCAAATAAGTAGTCTTGGGAACAAAAGAGATGTTAGGGTATTTACCTTTCATATAAAAATTAGTCAATTTTGAGCTGATGCACACATTTAATGTTTAAATATGCCAAGTAGTATGATAGCATAACTGATATGTGTTGTGAGACAATGCTAACTGTTGGTGACAATGGTCCTGGATTAAGATATGACCAGTGCCAACTCAAATTTGACTTTACGTATACTGTATTAAACAATAGCTGTACTATATTCTATATTCACTGCCAATTGGAGTGTTCATATAATTTGTATTCACTTTGTTAATTTTATTCACTTTATCTTTAATGAAGAAAGTGGATGTATCTATTTGTCAGTTGTACTGGAAAATTTCCAATAATTTTGGTCGTTGTTTCTTCCTGCTCCCCAGCTATTTCACCTACCCCAAACATTTCAGAATTTAGAAAAGTCTGAAGTACAAAAACCACTCCACTTTCTTTTTTTTCTCCCTCTCACAGTAAGAATAAATTATGTTCATAATTTACCTCTTTGAGGTAGTCATGGTAGAGTAGCTATTATTATACCTATTTTACATATGGGGAAACTGAGCAACAAAAATGGAGAAATACTTTGGCCAGGGACTCATGTTAAGTCAATGATAAAACTGGGAAGAAACTCAGGACTTGATTCTCTGGTTCAATGTGTCATTCCCTTAATAAAATCTAAAACACAGCATGACCAATCACAATTAAATAGGGTCATAGAATTTTTGAGCCAGAAAGGACTTTAGAGATGTGCCCAAAGAAAATAGATCCACTTGAAGATGAACAGTACTATAGAAACAAAAAAGATGTGAGCTGAGTCAGTGCTATGGAAACCAGAGAACCAGGGAGGTGGACAACAGGTGCTTGAGTTATTTAAGAGCAGATGTTGTAAGGACTAACAAGATGGGGAGATGGGTAGTGGGTGCTTGAATAGAATCTGTGCCTGTAAAGAAAAAAAAGAGAATAGAAATAGAATAGATTTAAAGAGACAAGATCACGAAAGACATGACTGAAAAACCACTTCAGCAATTTGGAAAGACAATTGCAACAGAACCAGGTCCCAGCAACATTTTGGCTCTGAGTCCAAATAAAAAGACTGGATAAACTCACTGAGTTAAATCCTCAGGGGAATCTTCAGACTCCTGAGAGATTGTTTCCTTCCTGTCTGTCCTTCCCAACTTGCCAAAGTCAAATGTTTCACTGAAATATTTACTCTTTGTGTTTTATTGTGTTTAGTGAAACAATCATATTTTCTCAGTGGTATGAATCTAATCCCATGTCATGCTACCTTTTCCAGTGAATTCTTTTGGTGAAGTGAAGTGATAATTTTTCATTTAAATTTTTGTATGGAATGAAGATGAAATGTTAATGGAGAGACTAAGAAATGGCTATTTTCATAGTGTTTATTTTCTGTGAGCTACACTGGTAGAATTTTTCAATATTTCCATACTACTTTCCACAATTTCTTTCTTAGAATTAGTATTCCGTTTCAAAAAGCATAAAAGAAACTAACTTTGGAATTTTGCTAATTCTGTAAATTTGATTTTGAATTCTTTCTGTTTACAGAAAAATGTAGAAGTTTACCAAATAACAAAAATCTGCTTTGCAATATTTGTTGTCATTAAATAGGACTGATTCCCCTCCTGCAACAGAGGCAGATTAGTTTTTCCCAGGCAACACAATGTATGTAAATAGTAGTTTTTCATGCTCATGGTTTATATAACTGTGACTGTTTTAAAAATTAAAACTTTATATTAAAATAGCACATTTATTAAACCCTAATTACTTGTGTTATAAGCATTATGAAAAAAATTCCATTTGAAGTAAGGACTTAAAGAAATTCATCATGTACATATGGTTCTTTTTAAATTAGTTTAATTAATTTAATTAAATTTTAATTAATTAATTAATTGTTAATTAAAATTAATTAATTAAACTTTAATTTTATTTAATCCTAGCTTAACTTACTTGAGTTCTGTTGCCATGTGGCCCTACAGAGTAAGTTGACTTGACATAAAAACCCCTTTGCTTCCTAGCCAGTCTGTTATAATCCTTAGGATTTCAGGTAGTATTAAAGTTTTCTTATCTGTTTGTGTTATAGTAGGGAAGATAACAATAGCTGACATTCATATATAGGCAGCTAGGTCGCACAGTGGGTAGAGCACTGGGTCTAGTCTAGAGTCAGAAAAACTCATCTCCCTAAGTTTAAATCTTACCGTAGACACTTACTAGCTGTATGACCCTGGGTAATTCATTTAACCCTGTTTGCCTCAGTTTCCTCATCTGTAAAATGAGCTGGAGAAAAAAATGGCAAACCCCCTCAGTATCTTTGCCAAGAAAACCCCAAATGGGGTCACAAAGACTTGCACATGACTGAAATGACTGAACAACAGAATTTATATAGCTTTTAAAAAATGGCAAACCACTATATATATGTGTGTGTGTGTATGTGTGAATGTGTGTATGTGTATATGTATAAATACACATATGTATGTGTGTATATATACATATGTATGCATATATTACTTGAACCTTACAATATCCCTGTGAGAGGTAGGTACTATTATCATCCGCATTTTACAGGTGAGGAAATGAAGCTATATAAAGGATAAGCGTTTTGCCTAGGGACATACAGCAAGTCCTGACTTCAAATCTAGCAGCACTCTATCTACTAGACCTCCTAGATGCCTCATTCTGCTGGTTCCAATTATTTGCCCAAGAAATCAAGCTGATGTACAAAGCTTCCTACTCCCCAGAGGGGCTTTAATTTTCTTTTTCCTAATAAAAACAGGACGAAGGGAAAAAAGCCATCATACTGGGTCTCTTTTTCCATATCTCCAAAGCCTTACTTCCAGATCTGTGATTGTGTTTGTTTTTTGTTTTACAACCAGGATATGATTATCTGAGTGACTATACCATCCTTTGAAGTTCACTGCTTATATAACCACTACACATTAAAACATTTCTGCACTATCTGCAGATTGTTCAAATCTGCTTTCTGAAACTTTTAAATGCATTTGAAATAGAACAAAAACATTTTTGAATAAAACTGTACAAGTTGTTTTCTTACATACAAACCCAAAAGATATCTTTTTTCATCGTTCAGTTGACTTTGTTAAATGTGAGGTTTCTGTAGCTGCTACTTTTAATTCATCATTCAACATAACATGTTTTTCATTTACATTAAAAGTCCATCTGGGGGCGGCCAGGTAGCACAGCGAGTAAGAGCACCCGCTCCAGTGTCGGGATGACATGGGGATCGAATCCGGGCTCAGACACTTAGCACCCACCCAGAAACACCTGGCTGTGTAACCTTGAGCAAGTTACTTAACCCTGATTGCTTTAAAAAAAAAAAGTCCATCAGGATGGTAGAGGAGGAGGAAGCAGTCTAGTCCAATTCTTTCCCACAGGTACTCCAACAAAGATCTAATAAAGGAAGGGTGCCAGACTGAGTAACTTTTGGGAAATCGAAGGAGAAAACACAGTGTTTCATCTTTCCAGTCTAAGATCACAAATTTGGCCCACAGGTAATTGACCTAGGTAGGAACTGTGGAAGCATCGAGTGGGCCGGCATCATGGATAAACACTTACAGGACTAGGCCAACAGTGCTTGGATGCTCAGAGCTGGCCTTCCAGGAGTGGGAAACCTGAGGCCTCAAGGCCACATATGGTCCTCTAGGTCCTCAAGTACAGAAAACAAAGAGTTTGCATTCAGTCAAAGGACCCTAGAAGTAAGTCTGGAATAAGGAGCTATTATGAGGACAAAGAAGAAAGCCCAGAAAAGGAGGATAACTCTAAAACAACTATAAACATCGCAGAGAAAAATACAGCTGACCCACAAGAAAAATTTGGATTTTTAAAAGACTTTAAGCAAAAGTTTTTGGTGTTTTTTTTTTTAAAGAGGTGTTTTCAGGGGTCCTAGGACTGTTCTGCATACATAGAATGAATTAATGAAGACACTGGCAATGTATCTTGTGGCCTTGCTAAGCTTTGTCTCCCCAGGAACAAAGATTGCTGAGAACTTGCCTAGTGTCAAGATGAAGAAAATACCTCTCTTTGGGTATTAAATGCTGTGCTTAAGCTTGTTGTAACTCTGGGGTAGATTCAATTGTGATCCAGGGGTGGGGAACTTTTGACCTTTTTGTGCTCTGTGATTGAACAAATGAATGTACTTTACTTATGATTGGAAACTAATCTCCATTTGAGAAGAGGGGCTTTGTGATGGACTAAATGAATGTACAGTCTAGGGGTGGAGTAGTATTTAGAAGAGGGACTTTGTGATTGATTAAATGAATGTAATGTCCAGGGGTGGGGTAGTACTTGATTAAATCACACTTGGTAAATGCTGTATTTTGAATTATGCTATATGTTTATTCTCTCTGTTCTTAATTTGTCACTGAATAAAACAGAGAGCACCTATGCTGGTATTTTGAACCTTGGGAAGTTGCCTTTGCTTGGCATTACAAGAGGTCAGTGGTATGATACATGAAATGAAATATAGACGAAAGAATAAAAAAACACAAAAAATTTTGAAGGAAAGACTAAGAAAGATAATTAACAGGTTAGCATAACAGGTATAAAACCTTATCTGAAAACCTCTTTGAAAATTAGAAAAGACCAAACATAAGTTAATGACTACAGAGTATAATAAGAAACATTAAAACAACATTAGAGGATTTTTTTAAAAGATGAAAATGTAAGGCATTTTATATATAAAACAACTGACATGGAAAACAGGTGATCAAGAAGAAATTATTTAAGAATCATTTGATTACCTGAAATCCAAAATGAAGATAAAGATCCTAGGTATCATATTTCAAAAATTCATGAAAGAAAATTGCTCATGTATTTCAGACTGAGGTCAAAGTGTAAATAGAAATAATCTACCAATTGTTTCCTTAAAGAAAGTAAAACATGAACTTAAAACTCCCAGGAATGTTATGGACAAAATCCAGAGCTTGAAGGACAAAACGAAATACTATAAAAAACCAGAAAGAAAAAAATTCAAGTACCAAGGAACCAGAGTCAGGATCATACAAGTTTTAATAACTAGCACTACTAAGGAGAATAGAACATGAAATTAAAAAAAAAAGTTCAAAAGATATAGGCTTATGACCAGGAATAACTTATTCAGCAAAAATGAATATAATCATAGAAGGGGGAAGCTGATTTTTGATTCAATAGAACACTTTCAAGAATTACTGATGGAAAGATCAAAGTTGAGTAAGAACCTTAAAATACAAACATGAGAGTCAAGAGAAATTAAAAAGGCAAATACAAATAAACAATCACAAGGCATTTAATAAAGATGAACTGTTTATTTCTAATGGGTGATAATACAAGTTACGTTCTAACCTGTATTAACAATTATAATATAACAGGAAATTCATTATTATCATTAAAATGTAACAGAATTTCATTCTAAGGGATAATATGAATGTCCCTTCAGAGCTCTAATGTCATTGTTAGTCACAAAGGGAGTCAAATATGATAAAAATCCTTTGAGTGATTTTGTCATGTTTTGATAATCTTAAAAAAAAAAGAAAGAAAAGGAAAGAAAGGTGGAAAAGGCTATATACTAGAGAATAAAAGAGGAGGAACTTATATCATCAAGGACACAAGTAGAAGTCTGTACAAGAGAGGAAGAGGTACAAGAAAGGAGCTATCAATTGAACCTTACTTTCATCTGAACATGTTAAAGGGTAAAACACACACACACACACACACACACACACACCTTACCTTAATTCAGAGGATCATCATTTCTTGTCCAAACTATTGCAATAGCAATCTCTCAACCATTCTTCATGGATTCAGGTTCTCTTCTCTACACAACTGCTAAGTTGAAATTCCTAAAATGTAGTTCTGACCATAGGATTGTAGATTTAGAGTTGGCAGGGACCTTGGAGGCCTTCAAGTCCAATCTCTATGTTAGCTCCTTTCTCAAAAACCTTTAAGGGTTCCCTTTTCCCCTATAGAACAGAATACAAATGCTTTAGCCTATCATGTAAAGCCAATCCAATAGACATTTATTAAGGGTCTACTATGTGTCAGATATGGTGATAAGCTCTGGTGATACAATTAATAAAATGAAAGACAGTTCCTGCCCTCAAAGTGTTTATGATCTAGATGGGGAGACAAAACACAACAGGAGGCAGGAAAAGAGTAGGAAGGAAGAGATGGGACAACAGAGGGGTGCCTGGCATGGGATAAGCAAGGAGGGGCAGTTTTTATTCCATAGAATTGAAACCATGTAGGATAGAAGGTGCAAATTGGATTGGAGAGTCTGGTCCCTGACCTCTATAAAGGAAGACATTGGGAGGAGTTTGGTACTCTACCTCCAACTCTCCAATCAAAGGGGAGAGGAAGCTGAGGGAAGTAATGCCAATCCAGGCTTGAGTTAGCAGCATGCTGGTCAGTTCAGAAGTGATGAGTTTATCCTGGGAGTGACATTTTGTTCCATGGAGTTGAAACCAGGCAGGGCAGCAGATACAAAGTAGAGATGCAAAGCCCCTTAAAATCTGGCTCTCACCTGTCTTTACGATCTTGTTCCATATTAGTCCCTTTCCTGCACTCTATTCTAATCAGCTAGCCTTGCAGAAGTTCTTCATCCATGGCAATGATAGTAATAATGAGAATGATACTTTACATGACAAACTGCTTCTCACCTTACAAAATTCCAATCTAATCCAACAGGCTATGTCTGTGCCAGGCATTGTGATAGGGATGGCCAGGGCATAAAGAGGCAAGACCAAAAAAAAAAAAGAGTCTCTTCTCCCAAGAAACTTGCACTTTATTGGAATATGTAATAAATAATGCTGCTGACATATACTATGAAAGGATGTGCTGGAACCAACCAGAATAAGCTTATGAGAGCTGATTGTTAAATTTTTACTGTGAGCACTTAGACCTTGGAAATCATCAAACACTAAAATTCAGGGCTTGATTTATTGCTTTGTTGCTTATCTAGACTTAGGTGGTGGAGAAAATATTAATGCACATTAAACTTAAAAATTTATTAGCTATACATTTTGGGTTTTTTTTGGAGTATGTTTAATATAAACATATAATATAATAACATAAAAATATAATATGTTTTGGAGATGATTAATATAAACATTTACTAGCATATCCCTAATTGAAAGTGATATTGACATTTCTTCCTTTTATTTATTTTTTAAATTTTATTTTATTTAAGATAGAATATAAGGAGTAGAAACAACAGCAACAATATTAGCTGATGTTTGTTTATTTTATTTTTGTTTTTTGGAGGGGGGAGGACAGGACAATTGGGGTTAAGTGACTTGCCCAAGGTCACACAGTTAGTAAGTGTTGTGTCTGCAGTTGGATTTGAACTCAGGTCCTCCTAACTCCAGGGCCAGCATTCTATTCACTGCACCATCTAGCTGCCCCCATTTCTTCCTTTTATTGATTGAGTTTTTGGTGGATTTTGAGTAGTGGGATAGGGGACAGAGGGGACACATGTCCTAAGCTAGTCTATATTTTGGTGTAGAGGTAAGGGGAATCACATTTTACTTTTTGGTGCATATGTTGTTCTTTAGGCCTAAAGGCACCATAGGAGAAAACATTTTTGTTCCTATAGGCAATTGTACCATTCCTTTTCATTTTTCAGAGTATTTATGTGTAATTCATGTTAATTGTTCACAAATATCTTGTGAGGTATGAGGTAGATGATGCAAAATAAACGCATTTAGATACATAATTGCATTAGTTTTATTTATTAATCATTTATTTATTGATTTATTATTATTAAGATATTATATAGTTAAATTTGGAAAATAATTAGAAAATTTATATCCCACTACTCTATTTGTATTTTAACCTGTATTAGTATTTTCATATTATAGGTGAGAAAGCTGGAATCAACTCATCCAACATCACTCACACTAATAAGTAGACCTAGAACTAATTCTCATGCCTTTTGACTTCTAGGATCATGGGCTGAGAGCTGAAAGCAATCTTAGAGGTCATTTGGCCCAAGTCCCTCATTTTACAGACGAGGAAACTGAGCCCCAAGGAAAGTGAAATTTCTTGTCCAAGGTCAGACAGGTAATAAATGGCAGCCAGTATATGAACCTCTAACTCTAACTCCAGTATTATTGCCTCTGTATTACAAGACCTTTCCTAATATAGTGACCTTTCTACTGCACTGTGAACCTTTCACTCAGACTTCATGTTTTATTAATTGACGTAAGTCAGTGGAAGATGAGGCAAAAGACTGAATGGTTTGACTTGGCATTGGTTACTTGAATAATATCTTTGGATCTGGAAATGGAAGTGATTTCAGAGACCATTTAGTATAACCTTTTCATTTTATACATGAAAAAAACTGAGGCTCAGAGAGGCCAATATACTTAATCATATCTACATTCCTAGAACTAGAATTGACATCGGTCCTTTGATTCCAAATTCCTCCATCTACCCCTGCTTTTGGAACAGGTTTTAAAAATGAATTTTCCATAAAATATTGCTACAGTAAGAAACCATCTTTAATGTGCCCACTATGAAAGCCTTCTCTCTGAGACTATCTCCCATTTACACTGGATATATGTTGTTTGCATGATGCCTCCCCCATTGATCTCCTTGAAGGCAGGGACCATGTTTTTGCATTTCTTTATATGGCCAGGACTTAACCCAGTATAAGCCATAGTAAGTGCTTAATAAATGCTTGTTGACTGAGTGAAAATGTGATTGTTCTATGCAGCTCTGGAATGACCCCAAGCATGCTATTATTTTTTTTTCTAAAGAAGAATGGTTATTGATACACAATTCTATAAAAAAGCTACTTGTAACACATGTGATGTGGCACATTGAAATTGGTTGTCTAGGTAATTATTTTCACAATGACAATGAGTACTAATCCACCAATCAACAAGGATTTATTAAGCTCCATACAAATACCAAAAAAAAAAGAAAGAAATACTTCTTTCCTTAAGGGAAATTATGCTTTATTGGAGAGGAGGACAATATATACATATAGAAATATATACAGAATAAATAAAAATAAATACAGATATGAAATAATGAGTATGACTTATTAATGAAAATATGTTTAAAAAAAAAAGAATACCAATGAACCTGTAATTCCATCAGCATATAAAACTCCCTTCATTGACAAAGATGAAATGCACTTTTGAGACAAGTCCTAGTATATTTCTTGAGTCACATAAAAGTTATGTGATTTGGTCATGATCATACAGT
Source organism: Petaurus breviceps papuanus (assembly GCF_028583685.1). NCBI lineage: Eukaryota > Metazoa > Chordata > Mammalia > Diprotodontia > Petauridae > Petaurus > Petaurus breviceps. Next base: position 2,230,707 of record NW_027187296.1, on the reverse strand, counting down.
TAGTAAATGTTATGGTATATTTGAACCCAGATCTTTCTGTCACCAATCCTGGCATTCTATTCAACATACCATACTGCCTTACAAAGCAAAAGCATTATATACTCTCTATTTACTCGTGGATAACTATTAGTGTAGTGTTGTTATTTGTACTTTGTGCTCAAAGAGGACCAAATGACATCACCATATTGCGGTCAAGATATAATTAATGTATCCGACTGTGGTTGATCAGACCAATATGAGCTCAGAAGACTCTACCACAATGTGGCCACAAATAATCCATATGACCATTTGGGAGGGAGATGACTCCAAGTTTACATATGTCACATTTCTTTCAAGCTCCTGCCATTCTGCTTTGCTCATAGAACATAGCACCTTCTTTGATGCAAGCATGCCATGCTGGGCAGTCCTGTGCCAGTGTCTCCCATGTCACATAATCAATTCCATAGTTCTTCAGAGAGAACTTGAGAGTATCCTTGTGTTTCTTCTTTTGACTTCCATGTGAACACTTGCCTTGTGTGAGTTCTCCATAAAATAGTCTTTTAAGCAAATGTGCTTTTGGTATTCAAATGATGTGGCTAGCCCATCAAAGTTGCACTCTGCAGTAGAGTTTGAATACTTGGCAGTTTAGTTTGAGAAAGGACCTCAGTATCTGGTACCTAATCTTATCTTCAGAAAATTCCAAAGACAATTCAAATGGAAGTGGTTCAATTTTCTGGCATGGTGCTGGTAGACTGTCCAGGTTTCACAGGCATACATCAATGAGGTCAGCACAAGGGCTCTGTAGACTATCCCTCTAATACCTCTTCTCTCCCAGACTTTCCTTCAGAGCCTCACAAACACTGAGCTAGCTCTGGCAATGTGTGCATCAACCTCATTATCAATGTATACATCTATGCTGCCAAGGTAAGTGAACTTATTCACAGCATTAGAAATTTTTGCACTTGCTGTAACTGCTGGTTCCATGTATGAATGGTGCAATTCTGGGTGAAGGAGTAATGAGAAAGGACTAGCATCTCTGGTGTGAGGACTTGTTGAGCCTTTTCAGGGCGGCTCATCCACTTTTGGTATCCACCTTTCACCCAACTCTCCCCTGGGGCCCCAAGAAGTTGTAGCATGTGCAGGGGCCTTGTCCTGATAAAACCACCTTGGCAAATGGGCTAAACCAGGATAAAGGTAAATGACAGACCTCAGACCTATTGGTGAATGAGGGGGGTGTCTACTCCAAGCATGTGAAGACTTTCCTGGATGTGAACATTTTGTTTCAGTGGGCTGTGCAGATGGTGGAAGCAGGTGCTGTGAAGCTTTTAGAAATTGGTTATCCACTGCATCCCAGGCCATTGCCAGTCCTCTTGACTTCTGTTTTAGCTCTGGGCTCCAATGATGGGAAGAGAAAGTAAGCCTGATGACTTTGCACAGCTCTGCCTCCCTTAAATCTAATTTACACATGAGTCAAAAGGCATTACTCATATCATTTTACTACTTAGTGTAGTGTATAGAGTGCTGGACTTGGAATCAGGAAGACTTGTGTTTGAATCCTATCTGAGACACTTACTAATTGTAGGACCACAGGCAAATCACTTAACTGTGCCTTATTTATCTCATCTGCAAAATGGTGATAATAACATCTACTTCTCAGGGTAATTGTGAAGATCAAATGAGATAATATATCTAAATTATTTTGCAAACATTAAAGCACTACTTAAATCTTAGCTGTTTTTATAATTAATGAATACATAGTATTCAGTAGAATTATATATGGCCACCTAAAGATAGCTCTATAATTTCATAACACTCCTGCTTCATGATACTTCTGCAGACTATTTCTTCCACATGTTTAAAAAAATAAGGCTGTGGTTTTTCCTCTCAGCATAATAATTTATAGTTGTATGCAATTATTCTGATTGCAACCTTCATAGTGACATGATTTCAATTGTCGGTGGAGCAGGGCATTATTCAGATAATATTCAAATAGCCAAATACTGTTGGTCAGAATGCCGACAAAAGCCTCATTCCTATATTACTCTGAAAAGAAAACAAAAGAAATAGAGAAGTGTTCATTGGTGTAAAGGAACCTAAACATGACAGGGATGGCAGACAAAAGCTAAAAATGGAGGAATTTAAATTTTTCAATAAAGTTTCCTGATGGAAAGTCTTGACATGTCAACAGTCTATCCTTGAGTATATGATAGTCACTGTGTTTTTTTTTTTTTAATGTAAAACCAACCCTCCAATGGTTCAAGAATTGGGCAGGAAATATTTTTAGAATGCTTTTGCTGATATTTATGATGATCCTAATGCCCATTGAGGCCAGTTATTTATAGCATCTGCACAGATTTTTTTTTTCCTATCTCAGACTCTCAAGGCTTCTGACTCCTATATGTCAAAGCCAAGCATTTCCAATTGTTCCATTCCTAGGCAGGGGGCAGAGTTGGTACAATTAGCAGAGGAACACGAGGTGCCCTGATTTCTGCTTAGTTGAAATGACAAGTGTTGAACAGAGGAGGGCATTCTGAGGACTGAGTTTTCCACTTCCCTGCCCAAACCTCAGAAATCCAGCCTGGCAGACTGCAGTCCATAGCTAAAGAGCTCTTGTCTGATGATCTCTGAAAATTAAGACTTGTTGAGTTGCATCCTTTCATTTGGGGACTCTTTCTATACAGTGGAACATGACAAATGTTCAACTAATTCTCGATGTGAAAACCTCCCCCAGTTTTCCTGTGGTTACCTAAAAACATTGATGCCCAATTTTCTCTCAGTACGGTTCACATCAGAGGTCTGTATATGAAGGAATTAAAATAGGGAACCCCTATAAGAAAAATGAGCCAGCATTGTGGCTGGTCTTACTCTGATCTTTTATTTCTGATCTTGGCTATTCCTTGGACTTCTGTTTGTCTCTCTCTAGTCAAGCAACATACTTTGCATCCAAATTCTAGTAAGTCGGTCCATCAGTGTTCACCCTTGTGTTTCACTCTTTTACTGCCCTGGCTAGTACCTAGGTCACAGAGAAGTTTTCTAAGGACCTGTATGCTTTTGAATCTGAGACTAAGAAGATCCGGTTTCTACCTAATGCTGGGCTTTCTTTTCAGTTCAACCACTGGAATGCATTCCAGGCGTGTGAAAAAGGCAATATAAATGCACATAGGAAAGAAAAAGATGCTAAGTTCAGGAAACAGTAAGCAGACCAGTCTGGCTATAGCATAGAGGGTGGGAAGAGCTGGAATGATCATTGCTCTCGGAAGAAACAGGCAGGAGCCAAACTGTGAAAGGTTTTTAAAATGGAAGCAGAAGAGCCACCGAGGACTTTTCAGCAAGAGTGACATATCAAGATTATTTTGGCAGTTGTGTAGTGGTTGGGTTGGCGACAGGAATGTTCCCACCCCCTTCTCTTTTATCATTTACACTCTCCCTAGACCTGTACCTGTTACTCTGTACCAACACATTGGTCACATGCAGAAAGTGATGGGTAAAGGTAAAGAGAGGCCAGATCCTGGAAACTGAGAAAGGGGGGGGGGGGCAGAGGAGGAAAAAGGTGGCAACAAGGAATTGAGGAAGGGGACTCCTAGACCCTTGAGTGAGTAACAATGAGAAGTTATCATTTTTTGTTGTTCAGTCATATCTTGACTCTTTGTGATCCTGTGAACCATACAACATTAATACTGTCTGTGGGGCTTTCCTGGCAAAATACTGGAGTGGTTTACCATTTCCTTCTCCAATGGCAAACAGACGTTAAGTGACTTGTCTGGGGTCACATAGCTAGTTAGTGTCTGAGTCTAGCCAGGTCCACTAAGCCACCTAGCTGCCGGTCACATCTATGTGTCAAGGATTATTATTCCTGTTTTCTAATGGAGATACTGCAACTCAGAGATATTAAATGACTTTTTCATGGTCACAGCTAGGAAGTGCCAGTGGTAGGACTTGAATCCATGTGTTCGATTGTCGGATTCTGTGCTCTTTTCACTATGTTGGAACCTCAGACTCATCAGGGACCTCCAAGGTCATCAGGTCCAACCCACATCTGAACAGGAAACCTCTCTAAAATATACCTTGAGGAACAGCTAGGTGGCACAGTGAGCAAAGCGCCGGTTCCAGAGTCAGGAGGACTTGAGTTCAGTTCAGGCCTTAGACACTTAACACCCACACAAAAAAAGTAGCCGTGTAACCTTGGGCAAGTTACTTAACCCCAATTGCCCTCCAAAAGGCAAAAAAAAAAAAAAAAATAAAATATACCTTGAAAGTGGTTCTTCTGCTTGAAAATCTCCAGTGATGAGGCATGCGTACACACCATTCTGCACAGGAACAGCTCCAATTTAGGAGTTTTGTAAAATTTCTTATATGGAATAAAGCTCTCTTCCCTTTCCCCTACCCTAGACTTCTTTTCTTTAGGCTAAAATCTTCAAATCTTCGATTTTCCTCCATTGTTGTTTCAAGTCTCCCCTACCCAGAAACACACACACTTTTTCTGGGATATTAAACATCTTTGGTAATGATGGAAATGAAGGATATTCGGTTACTGTGCAGATCACCATCGTGGTTTGGTTGCGGCTGCGTCCTCATCTTACTAGAACTCTGGAAAACTGCTACCCAGAGGTCCCATCAAACCAGGGTCAGTATATGTAGGTAGGGATTCTTGGTACAGCCTCAAGAAATGGAAGAGAGGAAGGCAGGGAGAAATTGAAGAAGAGCTCAAACACTTTATCATAGGCACCAGTGGGCTGGCCCTTTTGTGCCCATACTTTATAAACAAGTGATGAAAAGAGAGACCTGAGAATGTTGAGAGTGTGTATAAGGCACACAAGCGTTCAGAACCATCAATTCATCCGAAAAAGCTCTTGAAAGGGAAGACCTTTGTAGTGCTTGACCTCCCTCAACTTTATCCCCCATACCTGAGGGTCAGTGATGCTGTGACAATACGTAGGTTATCACTCAAGGACAGGCATTTTGAGTTGTTAGACTGGCACTCCTCCATCAAGACATTTAAAGCCCTCTGTAAGGCACAAAACTACCTTTCTGGGCTTTTGTCATTCATTCTCCATCCTAGACACAGTGGACCCATTTGTTGTTTCCTGAAACTGCTGTTACATTGCTTTTCTCCATCTTTTTATGCATTTGGATGCTCTCTGTTCTCACCCCTGCCTTTTAGAAAACTTAACCGTCTGTAAGACTCAACCCAGTTTCCATCACCTTTAGGAAGCTGTTTCTAATTGTCCTAGATGTTAGTGCTCTCATCTTCTTCAAATTATAATTGCATTTATTTCATTTATTAAATGTCATATCCTCTGAGTAGAAGTGTATTCCTGGAAGGCAAGGGTAATTTTTTCATTTTGTCTTTATATTGCCAATACCTTGCACACTGCTTTGTGTCTTAATGCTTGTCACATTTAACTGATTTGACATACTTTGAATTTGGATCTTTCATAGCATATTGGAGAGAAAGTTATACTTGATCTCAGGGAACACTCATATTTGAATCCTGACTTAGAAACTTTCTGGCTGTGCCATCCTAGGTATTTAAATTTTAAATCTCAGTTTCCTCATCTGTATAAATCTATAAAATGAGGAAAATAATAACACTTCCCTTCTGCCTCCCTCGCCAAGGATTGTAGTGAGGATTAGATAAGCTAACATAAATTTTTTAAAAGATCTTAAAGTGTGTATTTGTTGTATACATGTATATGTGTGTATATATATATACACACTCATAATATATACATGTGTTTATATATAAATTCATATGTGTGTATATATACACATGCATATATACAATTTATTTGATTATGTATATAAATACATATGTGTGTATATTGTGTATGTGTGTATTCTAGCTATGTAATTTCTTAGACTTTCATGGAGACCCTGTTCTGGGTATGGTAATATGTTCTTATGGTGCTCTGCTCAGGAAATCAACATGGCACAATTTGAAGGAAAAACTTTGAGAAGTCTTCCAACATTTGGTTGTACCAGGCATATGAATGGAAAAATGAAAATGTAAAACTGGAAGTTCCTGCCATGAAGGTTATTATTGATGTTCAATCTGTTCTTAAGGTAGTAAAGTTTATGTAATATTGGGGATTAATTAATAACCACTCAATTTTTTTCCTGCAGAAGGCAAGTTATTGCTCAATGTCTCTATCACACTTACAGGAAGAAAGTATCCTATGGTTTGTGATGTGCCAAAATGAGGCTACTGCAGGAAATCCAAGAAGGTGTTGGTGACTGAGACTGTGAGAGCATGTTATCATATACACAAACCATTGCTCTCTAGCACTGCAATTAATCAACATTTATTAAGTGCCTACTACATACCAGGTACTATGCTAAGCAATATGCCTCAAAGTGCTAGCATTGGGTTTTTCCACAAAATTTTGGATGGAACTGAGTCAGCCACTTAGAGGGAGAAAGAAGTGTATGGAAAGAGATCAGTAAGCTGGGGGAGGTGATGCCTGCCTGTCATCCCTGATATCCGAGAGGCTGAGGCTGGTATATTCCCTGAGCTTAGGAGTTCTATGCTGGCAATTGAGAGACTGAACTATAAAGTGAGCCTCTAGGAGAGGAGAGCTACCAGGATGTCTAAGGAGGGATGAATGGTCTCAGGTCAGAAGCAGAGCACATCAAAAATTCCATGCTGATTAGTAATATGATTGGTTGTAAGCAGTTTCTGCATTCCCAGCCTGGGCAGGGAGGGGGGAAAATATTGACAGCAACTGGACATACAGAGTATGTCAAAGTACAGGATATGGTTTTCTAGAATATTCTTTAAATCAGAACAATGGATTCCTGGCAAGTGAAAGAAGATACTAGGGAGAATACGTTTGGCAAGAGATTTGCCTATAGAAGCAAGGGCTTTAAAATAAAAATGTGGGGCAGGTAAGGGGAAAAAAGTCCAGATAAAAATATCAGACTCAGTACTATGAAAGGCAAATGGCTTGACCCAGGAGGGAAAACAATGGAGGAGATATGCAGAATGAGCTGAGACTGGAAAGGAGGGAAACTTTGTTAGGGGGTAAAAAAAAAAAAAAAGATTCAAAGGAGGGATAGGATCTATTTGTTATTCAAGGTAAATATTATGATGGTAACAGACAATGAAAAAAGGGCAAAACTGCTCAATTCTTCATTTGCTTCTTGTTTTGCTAAGGATGATGATTATGATGGTGGTGGTGGTAATGGTGGTTGTGGTGGTGGTGGTAAGAGGGAGCAGTAGCAGTAGTAGTGGCAATAGCAGTAATGGTAGTACCTAGCCTTTATTGAGTGTTTTAAGATTTGCAAAGTACTTTACATATATGTTAATTCATAAACATCAGATTGGAGAAGACCAAACAAAGTGACTGAGAGTAGAAACCAGGTAAGTAAGGAAATGATAAGCATTTGATTAACTCCTTGATGAGTTCAAGTCACCAGATCTGCAAAAATTAACCACATCCTAAAGTATAAAGAAAACAAATATAACCTTTCTCTGGGCATTGGGAAGAGAGTAAAGTAAAAAAAAAAAAAAACTATAGGTCAATTCGTTTGAATTCCATCTTCTTGCCTTCATCAAGAACAAATAATTTTTTTCATTCTTTTTTTTTTAACAAGGTACTAGATCAGGGATTAGTTTAGCTAATTTAAATAAATTTCAGCAAAGCATCTAACCAAAGCTCTCCTGATTATTCTTATTGACCCAATAGAGAGATGTGAACTAGATGATAGTACAGTTAAGTGAGAGTCTGGAACTGGCCAAATAACCAGACACAAAGAGTAATAATGAATGGTTCAATGTCAGCTTAGAAGGGGGTCTTTAATGGAGTACCAAAGGAATCTCTTCTTAGCCTTGTATCTTTTAATATTACGATAAAGGCATAAGGGACATACTTAAAAATCTGCAGTTGATACAATGCTATGAAAGATAACTTGCAATTTAATGAGAGTCAGGATCCAAAAATATTTTAACAAGCCAGAACATGAGGTTGAATTTAGTAAGATATAATTTAATAGAGATGAATATAAACTGGTTTCAGAAAATAAACTTCATAAGAAATAATAATAGCATTTATATAGTGCTTTAAGTTTTGTAAAGCACTTTACAAATATTTCATTTTATCCTACAACAACCCTGGATGGTATGTGCTTTTATAACCCCCATTTTGCAGATTAGGAAACTGAGGCAGGTAGTGAGGCTAAGTGCCATGCAACTTAGCTCTTCCTGACTCTAGGAGCAGGGCTCTACCCACTGCATTATCTAGTTGCAAATATAATACAGGGGAGGCAGAGTGAGATAGCAGTACCCCCGAATTTTCCACAAGATTTTGGGTTACAACTTTTCTCCCCATTTTTCCCCTACCCACCACCCCAAAACAGCCATCCCACTGAATATCCCCTCCCCCAATCTGCTCTCCCCCATATCGAATGTAAGCTCTTTGAGAGTAAAATTTGTTTCATTCTTAGTATTTATATCCCCAGTGCCTGGATATAGTGCATGGCACATAGTAGTGCTTAATAAATGCTTGTGGATTGATAGTGAAGTATCCCAGGAATCTGTGCTTGTATGTGAGCTGCTTACCATTGCCAGGAATGTCTGATGAAAGTGTAGATGAGATGCTTATAATACTCATGTCAGCAAACGATATGAATCTAAGTGGAATTGTGAACACTTTGGAAGAAAGGGTCAGTATTCAAAGAGACCTTGATAGGATAAAATTGTGGATGAAATCTATTAAGATGAAACTCAATAGAAATTCTCAAAAGAAAAAAAATGCAATTTCACATGACAAGGTTGAGGTGGTATGGTTTAATAACAATGAATGCACAAGAGATCTGGAGGTTTTATGAGATTTCAAGTCCAACATTTAAAGGCTATCATGTGAAAAAGGGACTTGATTTATTCTGCATTGTCCAGATGGGAAGAGCCAGAAGCAGGGGTCTGCACAGAGGCAGATTCCATGTCATTGTAGAGAAAAAGCTCTCTAACAATTTGAAATGTTCAAAAGTAGAATGAGCTGCCTCAGCAAGTAGTGTCCACCCTTCCATGGAGGTCTTCAAGGTAATGTTGGATAGCTGCTTGTCAGTAACACTGAAGAAAGAATTCCTCTTTGGGCATAGCTTACATGCTGTGTGACCACTGGGTTTCCTTCTGTCTATCAGAATCTTTGGTCCTTTGACTTGTCCAAGTTCACACTGATAGCAAATACCAAGAGTAAGAACTTGAACCCAAGTCCAGTGATCTTTCTAAAATCTATCTTTGTATCATCACTTAGGTCACTACAAAATTCCTTGAGAAGTCTACATATAATTACATATTGTAATTATATTATTATGTAATATGTTATATATAATATATGTAATTATATCATAATATATCTATACATTATCTCTCTTCCTGTTGTTGAATTATGTTTGACTTCAGAAGACAGAAGGATTAAAAGGAAGATTTTTAATTCCTCAATATGTTTTGGGTTTAGATGAGAACGGTTCTATCCAATGAGAGAAATTAATATTATATTATTATATAAATAGCTAATCATTAATCTGTGATCTACCTTTCCCCCATTTATTTCTGTTAAAACCCATCTCCTGAAAAGGTCAGCTTTTGAAGGCATGACTGAGTAGTAAGATTTGCTCCTTATACTCAAGGCACATGTTTGTTAATTTGTAAACTCCTTATTTAATGTGTACCCCACCCAACTGAGAGGCCTAATTTATGTTTAGAGTATAAACAGAATCCAGTCTGAAGGAGGAAGCCATAGTCTTAGGTCCCCTCCATTAGAGTTTAGGTTATTATTATTATGGTAATATAGGTTATTATGAGTTTAGACTCAGCTTATAAAGGAGAAAACTAATTAGAGAGGTCTGGATGGAAATGTCTTCCCCTTGCCCGGATGCCTTGAGGCTGCTGAGTCTCTTGATGAAGTCACATTTTCAGCTGAAGGAGCTGAAGACTTCTAGCCCACCTCATTATTAAGTGTCCAACAGTCAGGGTTGAGTTTTACTTGTCAGAGGAGTTCCCTTTCAGCAGGGATTTAAGGCATTTCAGGGTCTCCTTGGCCTCTTTGGTTACTGAGATACCACTCATCACCAATTCATTGACTGCTGGCTAGCCTAATTAAAAAACTGATTATTAATTACCCAGAATCTCTGTCTCTCAGTGTTTTCATTTGTGCTTGACTAGCATAAGGATGCCTTCTGAAGAAACAGAGAAGCTACAGTATCAATTAAGAAGAATTATCCGTATAGATTCTGTTGAAGACAAATGCTTAAAAAATTATGGGTATAAATTTCATGTAACATGGATACGAATGATAAACAGTCTTAAAAATTAGTGGAAAAATGTTTCCAAATACATTGTGCTTTTAATTGACTAAGCTATGAACAACAATGTACATTAGCTTTGCTGAGGAGTTTAAGAGACAGTATTTCAAAATCAGTCTCTTCTCTCCTGACCTTCAAAGTCCTGGGTTCAGTGATATTACAGCTGTTCTGCCACTGACATTGCTGACACAGACAATAGAACACCAAGTATGTGAGAGATCTGTGTCTGTATCTCTGCTCAGAAAAGTGGAGACTTTTCTATCAGAACTCCGAAAATGAATACAAAAAGGAATGAAAACATCCTTTTTTTTTTTTAGTGTGTGGGTTTCTTTTTATCCATGTAGCTCCAAAACAATGTAAACATTCAAGTCTACTGCAAATAGAAGCTGCGCTTGTAAAAGATCAAACCAAGTGAAACTCATTTGGCTTTAGAACTTGATGACAAAGCTCTAAGTAGGTTCTTGGTAAAACCGAGACCAACCCTGTTTGGAGCTCCTTTTGTGTCTTTGCTCCTTCATTTCCTTTCTTTTCTTCAGAACCTTTAAAATGCAACCTTGTTACATTTTTTTAAAGTTTCTTTTCCTGATCTACCCAAGTTAATGCATTCCTAACTTCTTCAACTAACCAAATATGCTTATTGACTACCTGTTATATATTCAACACAGTTGGAAAGATAGATAAAATAAATGTTTAAGATATGTTTTCTGGCCTCAAAGAGCTTATAGTCTAGTTGGGGACACAAGACTGATGCATATGCAAAATAGGAAATCAAAGAAGACAAGATTCAATTCAATCCTTGTAAACTGGCTATAGTCCCAGAGGGTAGTCACCACACTGATGGTGGCCGGCATTGTCGTTAATTAAGACCTTGATCTTAAATGATAGTAAGGAGATCAATTCTGCATACATGAAGGATGGTAGATAGAGAGATAGGTGATTTATTAGTCACTTACTGTGCCTGGCACAGTACCAAGAATTGAGAATACAATTATAAGCAAAAAGAAAGCTAGCCCCTGCTCTTGAGAAGCTTCCATTCTATGGGGCTTGTTGTTGTTCAGTCATGCCTGACTCTTCCCAGCCCTGTAAACCATGGCATGCCAATTCTGTCCATTTTGGCAAAGATACTGGACTAGTTTGTCATTTCCTTCTCCATCAGATTAAGGCCAACAAAGATTAAGTGACTTGCCCAGGGCCACACAGGTAGTAATCTGAGGTTGGATTTGAATTCAGTCTTTTGACTCCAGCACCATATCCACTGAGCCATCTAGCTGCCCCCTCTAAGGAGGTAGGCAACACATAAAAGGGAGGTGAAAGGGGTTGGAAAAGTAGTCTAGAGTATCAGGAGCTGAGCTGGATTAGGAATGAGCATGACCGGTGGGTACTTCACCAAATAGAGTTTCTAGGGACTCTTTAATGGGAGGAAGAAGCCACAGGAGAAGCATCTCTAGCTTCTGGAGTGGAGGTAGAAAAGTAGGTCAGGATGCCACAAGCTCAGCCAGGTTAAAAGAGAGCTTGCTGATGGGGGTACTTCATCAAATGGAGGTTCTAGGGAGGGGCTCCCCAATCAGAGGGAAAAATTTAGTCCAGAGAGGTCATAGCTGAGCCAGGTTAGAAGAAACAAGATCTCAGAACTGAATGGCCCCCCAATCTAACCCATCCATAGTTGAACATGATTATCCTCTCCTGTTATCTTCATAGAAAAATAAAGGTCACACAGTGTCCATTTGAAGACCTCAATTGATGGGGAAGCAACTTTCTCCAATTTCCACCCATTGTTCCTAGGTATGTACTCTGGAGTTAGATGCACCAAGCCTGATTTTGCCCACTTACACATAATAGCTCTTCAAATACTTTAGGATAGGTTAGCTCCTCTTGTGGAGATGAAGGGAATGAAGAAGAAATGAAGAAGAAGAAGATGAAGGGACTCCCTTAATTCAAGTTCCTAAGCAATTAAGAGTAGTTGATTCGGTCAGGCCTAGCTAGTTCCAGGCCAGTTCCAGAACAATGGTGTGCCTTATCCAAAGGGTATATTGATTTATACAATTATAGGAAGTCCATCAAACCATCAAACCTGACTACTTGTGCACTGGGTTTTTATGCCTTTGATGACTAGGAAGCTACTAAAGACTAAAACCTTAATTCTGTGGATCAATGATTACTTCAAGACAGTTTCATTACCTTTATAGGAAGAAAAATTAGGCGATGTGGTTATTCCCTGGCAGAGACCTTTCTTTAGGCCATCTGTGGTGAATCTCTAGCAAAAGGCATTGAATATCACTCTTTTCATTCGTTGAGGAAGTATGGTTTAGTATACGATATAGATCTGGTATAATAGGTTTTAAAAATACTAGCCTGAATTCCAATACCAATTCAATCCCAGTTCAATAGCTGCATGACTTTGAACAAGTCACTTAATTTTGCTTAGATTTATTTTTTTATCTGCAAAAATGAGAACATTGAGTTAAATGGACTCTACTGTGATTTCCCTGTCAGTTTTAACTTGCTATGTTCCATGAAATAAGGGTTCAGAGAATGAGGAGGTCAACAAAAATCAAGAAAGACTTGATGGTAAAAGTATCATTCCATCTTCTCATTTTGTTTCTCAAATATTCATCCCCTGCTTTCCCAGAATATGCTGTCTTGCTGCATATGTGATTTGGTGTTCATGGCCCTAGTGTCTTAATTTAATATATATTATTTTCCAGTGTTTCTGATTGTCCTTTATCTTCTTTGTAAAGTTAGCTAAGGTCCTAGCTTTTGATTCTTGGTAAGTGATATTTTCATTTCTTCTTCCAGCTTGTATTTTTCTTTATCATTATATTATTTGAATATAACTAAGGTATCTAAGCATATTAAATATTGGGATTTTTTTCATCAAGACTTATGGATTCTACTTATATTTTGCCAGTTATCTTTTTATCTTTTAGCAGTTCTAAGGATGTTCTTAGAAGACTTCCTAGAATATACCATTTTGATTTTTCCATCTTCCTAAATGTTCAGGGATGTAATAATCCTAAGATTTCTAGGTTATATATGATCTTCTGGTGCTCTCCTTAGGAAGTTTGTGTTTTCCAATAATTTGGATAATTGACTGATTTTTTTTTTGAGCTTATGTTTCTAGCTGTTCCACCCTGTCCATTTTCTGCCATAGTTAAATTTTCAAGTGATTGCTCCAAGAATGTTTTGAGGATTTTCATTTCACAATCTGTATAAATGATTTTCATTGTTACTTCCTCCCAATTAATTTTTTATGTTATGATTTTTCTTACCATTACTAATTCTTGCTAAATATCTTTGGATGACATCCAGAGAAAGAACTATGGAGTCTAAATACAGATTGATTTTCACTATTTTTGTTGTTTTTTCTTTCTCACGATTTTTCTTTTGTTCTGATTTTTCTTTCACAACATGACTATTGTGGAAATATGTTTAACATGATTGTACATGTATAGCCTTAAATAGGTAAATAAATAAATATATTTGGATAGATATCAACTATCCATTTCAGGACTTCTTTTAAGATACCTTGTGTGACTTCTTTTCCTGTATCTATTACTTCTGATGTTTTGGCTGACTTGGTTATATCATAGTAGTTTTACAAATTAAACAGGCATTCTTTGCTTATTTTTAAATTTGGTTAATTCTTATCTTCTTTTGTGTGTGTTTCATCTCCTTTTTCTTCCTCTTGTTATTTCTTTTTATTGTTGTTGTTGTTCAGTTCATTAGGAACCTGTCTCCCTTTGTTTCCTTCACTCTGCCATTTTGAATTAGTCCTCTCATTTTGAATGATTTACTTTCAGGCCATTGACACAAAGCAAAGCGTATCCTCACACTCCCTACCTTCCTGCTCAATGTCTATGGTGTTTGGAGAAATCACAAAATACATTCATTTTGTTTATGAATTGAGCATAATAATATCTGATCAATCTACAGCTTTCTGTAAAGTTGTCATCTAAGATGAAGCCTAATTCAGTAAGTAAGCTATGTGGTCAATTAAAGATTAAGAAAGTGTTTGGTATCTGTTTAAAAAAAAATCTCTTGAACACAATCTGAAATAACAAAATAGCTTTATGAAACCATTTGCGGAAATGGTTTTCTCCCTATTAACACCCACATACCAGTACATACATACACTTCATAAGTCTACATTTCACTCCTGTAATCTTATAATCATCTCCACTATATGACTGATAAAGCAAAAAAGATTAGGATTTCCAGTTATGTTTCTCTGCCTAAGAGATGGTGATTGCTTCAGAGGAAGAAAGCCTTCCATACCCTCCTTGCCTCCCCTCTCCCCTTCACTAGTATGTGCTGTGAGGAGGGAGCTGTGGGAATATGTTTGGGATGGTGTGGGTGGAAAATGCTGCTGCAGTTGAGGCAATGGAATGAGGTGGTGAGGATGCCTCCTGGGTTCTACAAGGAACAATGGAGAGTGGGGCACATGTCTGTGTGCCAAAGACCAGGACTCAGAAACCCAATACAAGTTGCCTGCTCCAAACAAAAGCAGACATTAAGGTTGATGGTTTAGAAGAAAAGGGGGAGGAGAGTGATGAGGAATGAAATAAAAAGAGATTTGGAGAAAAGCTGTTGGCACTGAGGCTTTTAAGATGCAAATACTGTAAAACATAATCGAGTTACATTCTTCTAGGAACATTCTTTTCAGCATAAGAGCCACAACTTGGAGAAATGTACCATTAGCCTGTGGCCAGCCATGAGCTTAGCTCAAATTTAGGTAGGGAAACAATTAAACAAGGAATGTGTGAAGAGCTTCTGTTCTATTCTTTTTTTCTGCTTCTTTTTCCTTTTTTTTTTTCCAAGGGAGAAAGAAGTGGAATTGGTGTAACTCTTCCTTAATTTTCATCTTGCAACTCATCTCAATCAGCATGTCAAATCTGAATGAATTGATTTCTGAGCAAAATCCCAGCAGGCTCTTGTAGCTACTGATGAGTAGTGGCTGATCTCCACAGTCAAAATCTTCTGCTATTACATGAAATGGATTGTTAGTGCTTGATTGACAGAAAGGTTAAATGAAGAAGCAACATACATGTAAAAAATGATTCCTTGGCTCTTGGGGATGGGAGGAAGATAAAGGGAGGATCGAGGAAAGAGGTCAAGATGTCATTCAGAAGCAACTATTCTAGACCAATTAAGGAACAACTCCAAGTGGAAACCATTTTTGGCTTTCAAGAGAGACAACAGAGGGGGCAGTTGGTGGCACAGTGAATGGAGCACCAGCCCTGGAGTCAGGAGGACCAAGTTCAAATCTGACCTCAGACACTTAACACGTAATAGCTGTATGACCTTGGGCAAGTCATTTAACCCCAATTGCCCTGCCCTCCCCCCTCCAAAAAGCAAAAATAAATAAATAAATAAGAGAGATAACAGAGGAAAGGGAATTGAGATTATAGTGCTTTTAGGTAAGGATGGTAGAGGAGTTAAAGTTGTCAAAGGAAAAGATCCTCATAAGCTTCCAAGGAGTAGCCATGGTTACCACCACTCTGAACTGTTATGCCTGGAGTATTGACAGTGTTTGGTGGCTCTGAACAAAGAGAATGAAAGCCAGAGAATTTTAATCATTTGCGTCTTACTCATTTATCATGATGCTGAGCTTGTCGCGAACTTAGAGGCCATTAAGTCCAACTCTTTCATTTAATGCATAAGGAAACCAAGTCCCACAGAGGAGAAATGACTTGCCCAAGGTCATATACATATAATAAATGGCAAAATCATCATTTGAACCTTGGTTTTCTAACTTCAAATCCAGTACCCGTTCTACAGTACCATACGGCTTCTTCAAATTGGATAGTCAATGAAGTGCTAGGCTTGAAGTCAGGAAGAAATGAGTTCAAATCCAGCCTCAGACACTTAATAAACTGTGTGGCCCTGGGAAAGACACTAAACCACTAAGATGAGGTTAATTGTAGCATCTATGTGCCAGGGTTGATGTGAAGATCAAATGAGATATTTTAAAACCATTGAGCACAGCGCCTACTACAGAGTAGGCACTGAAAATGCTTATTTCCTTCCTTTGATGTTTTCACTTTCCCTTTGTGAAATATGGACATAGTAAATAACCTGATTTCAAGTTAGAGTAATGGTGCAGGGGGAAAAAAGATTGGAAAGGAAAAATAGAGCAAATAGGTGGTACTTCAGGCTAAAGTGAAGGTAGATAAGGTGCCAAATTATTATATTTGAGAAATGTGAAATTTAATAATGCTGAAACAAAAGGAGCTGGGAAGTGGATGCAGGAACAGAAAGTGAATTTAAAAAGAGGAATTTGACATGATATGGGATGTGTGAAATAGTTAAAGGGTCTGTATGGAGGAGGTTGTTACATATGGAAATTAGAAAACAACCTTATATCCTGAAAACTAAATTTTGAGAGGAAAGAATAATAGAATCAGTTTAATTGTAGAAAGATAAGGAAAAGAGAATAGAAAAATAGAAAATCAGGTTTTTCTGCTGATGAGATGGGTGATGTAGCCTTAAGGGCATAGATAAAAAAGGATAAATATGTTAATAAGGACAAAATTCATATTCATAGGATCCTAAATTTAGAGCTATAAAAGACATTAAAAGCCATCTAGTCTAATCCCTTCCCCCATTTTATAGATGAGGGAACTGACACCCAAACCAATCAAATGACTAGCTCAAGATCCAAGCAGTAAGTGGTAGAGCCAAGAATTAAGGTCCTATCATTCTAAGTTCAACATTCCTTCCATTGCTTTCCTGGACCATGCTGCCTCCTCGTTTCTCTCAAGCTTTGAATAACTGCTGCTCAGTAAATTCAGTCAATTGACTGGTCAACCGAATAGAAAATATGAACCAAAAAGTTGAATGAGTCATTTTTTAAAAAGTAGATTTGATTCATTTGGTAGTTTTACGGAGATATATCTTAGCTAGTTGACTTGAATTTGGTCTTGGGATGAAGCATTGAGAAACAATGAAAAGAGCAATGAATCCGAAGTCAGGGAATCTAGTTTTAAATCCCAGCTCCACCACCTGTGTGATTCTGGATAAATAATCAACAGATTGCTCATCTACAAAATGATGGGGTTTGGATCAGACAACCTCCAGCTATAAATCTACCATCCTCTGTTCTCCTTAGATTACATTGGAGAGGTCACAATAGAATGTATCTGAGTCCATCAACCTGAGAAGTTATCACAATGGATTTGAGAAAAAAGGTACATTTCCTCTTCTTCCTAATTCCAGTAATATCACACAATGAAGGCATTCCTAGTTCACTGGTGATTTAAAGTATAGTTCTGTTGTTGTTGAGTTGTTTCAGTTGGATTTGACTCTTTGTGATCCCATCTGGGGTCTTCTCAGCAAAAATACTAGAGTGGTTTGCCATTTCCTTTTCCAGATCATTTTATAGATAAGGAAATTGAGGCAAACAGGGTTAAGTGACTTGCCCAGGTCAGCTAGTAAGCATTTGAGGCCGGATTTGAACTCAGTAATTTGAGTCTTCCTAATTCCAAGCCTGACACTCTATCTATGATGCCACCCAGTTCTAACACCATGTATTTGGAACTGGTAGCAGGATAGGTCAATTCAACTAGTCACAGGCACATAGCAGATGCATATTAGATGATTGTTGATTTTTCTTGACTTGCTACTTCATTTCTAGTATCTTTTCTTAAACAAATAAAGGGCAAGGATATTGTCTCTCTACTGCCCACCATGCTGCTTCATTATTCTTTAATGTCATGTGTTACTTGTATGGGGGAGCACAAGAGTATGAATTATTTATTTGGGAGTGAAGCAAGGTCAGATCTTATTCTCCAAGTATTATTATTGAAAAGGAAATTTCTAGTATTGGTAGCACCAATTGGAAAACTTTTTCTTTCCTTCTCATTGACTGGTCAGATCACAGAAGCAAGGATAAATGTATTCCCCAAATCACCAGGTTTGATCCTTAACCAAAAAAGTCTCCTCTCCCCTCAAAAATCTTCCTTTCTTCTAGAATTCCAAAGCCCTGTCAAGTCTTACTACCAGTTATATAATTTGTATCTCCCAAGTAGGCATTAAGCCACTGTGGATTACTCAGACTCTGAAGTTTGGATTTGCTTTTCTTGATGAAGTGGAAAGTCACTGAGGAAGATTGAAAAGACTGTTCCCTTGCTTCTCTACTGTTCCCTTCCTTTTCTTTTTTAATGCTCTAAAAAAAACCCCAACAACCCTGAATACCTGATTGCAATACTGCAGGTGGACACATTCTGTACTAATTAGAAAAGACCACCACATCTGAGTTTTCTTTCTTTGCGCCTTGCACAAAATAGAGAGAAATGAAATTTTCCAAAGCACTGAGGCTTTGGATCAGAGGACACAGAAATGGAAAAATGTTTTGGCTTCGCTGCAGAATGGTCTCTGTTTGGAAATGGTGATGGTGAGCTTTGACAGCAAAGACTGGCAATGCTTAAGCTCTGAGTCTCCTTCAGTGAGTACATCACCCTCAAATCAAGAATGCGCTGGCTTAGCCTTAGCAAAGTGGTTTTTGGAGACACTATACTACCTGTCACCAAAGGCTCATTTCTTCCATGACACATGGACATTTTAAAACCTGCAAATAAATACACACACAGAATAAAAAGGTGCTGTCTGTAAGCTCTGAGTGGCACTGGGAAAATTCTGGGGACTTTTCAAACCTCTCACATGAAAGGAAAGATGGGAAAATACTTGTTCTTTTCCAATTTGCCAAGGAAAAAACTGGGGTCATTTCCTAGGAAAATGGTCCTAGCCTCCTAATTGGTTCTTTATGCTGCTCTGATGTTTTTCTAAGAAATATAATAAATGAATACAGGTTCTCCTGGAAAAGAGCCCTACTGACTGAATTTTACGCCACTCATTTGAAAAGACTTAAAACAAATATTTTTGTGAACTTTGAATCCCAGAATTCAGGAAAAAATGTTTATAAACAGATACTGACATGGTTGATGACTTACTTGGCTCAGACAACAGAAGCTGCTTCGGCACTCAGGCTTCCTGGAGTAGTATTTGTAAATGATGAATTAGTGTGTAAGGGAGCAATTTCCTGTAAATCAATGTACCTTGCTTTAGATTTTAGATTAATAAAAAAAGAGGGAAGAGAGAGAGGGCGGAGTGGGTGAGAGAAAGAAGAAAACCTGCCCTTGGAAACAAATGGTTTGGTAATCGTTGTTGATCTCTGTAGGAAAATGCTATGGGCCATTTCTGATGATTTGCCTTGATTTTCTTCCCTTTCTAGTAGGGGTCCTGTACTTGTTAACAAAGCCCCAATTAATTAGATAATGCAACACCAAACTGGAATGCCTGAGTTGGTAAGGACGGAACAAAAACCCACCTCTTGGCGGGGGCTGGGGAGGGAGTATTGCAGAAAGCACCCTAATAAACAAATAACAACCAGGGCTTTCAGTGACGACACCATGATGAAATGGCTTTTGCTTTTTCCCAGGTGGAAATTTGCTGTGACCTATTTCAGTCATTAAGGAAAGGAAAAGTCAATAGAGGCTGCAGCCCATGGAGGAGGACAAACACGGAGCAGCCAATCAACCAGAAAATCCCCAGGCAGCTTCAGCCACAGTGTCAGAAGTAGGAGAGGTGATGGGGCTTTTTTGCTTTTTAAGGGAGTTGAAAGAACAAAAAGGTGTTAAATAGTTGAATTTTTGTGTGTTCTTACCAATCATTGGCAATATCATTTGCCAACAAGGAATTTTTCTTACATGTTGAATTCTTTTCTTCCCAGTGCTTAAGTTCCTCTTTCCTAAAAAAGCTCCATATTTAGGAGGAAAATTCAATTGCACACATTTATTCAGTATCCTAGGTGCCAGGCACTCTTCCCTGGGATACGAAGCAAAAGGAAGGCAGTCCTCACCCTCAAGGATCTTACATTATATGTAAGGGAAATAACATAGCATCATAGATTGAGCACTGAAAGAGTTCTTAAAAACCATCTAGTCTAACCCCACCATTTTATAAATGAGGAGACTCAAAGAGAAATGACTCTTCCAAGGCTAAGCAGCTAACAAGTGGCAGACTGGGCATCCAGGTTCTCTGCCTTGAAATCTAGTGCAAATATAAGTTTCTGACTCCGACTCCCATTCCTTACGAATCCAGTCCCTCCACTATCACCCACGGATCCAAAATGGTACAGCAGAGGAATCACTACAGCTTTAAACATGCCTCCAATCAGATTCCAGAGTGGCAGAACCAATAAAAGGTTAGAGAGAGACATTTTTTTTTCTAACCCAAGGTAATTTAGGAGGTTGGGATGAGAGGTCTGTGACACTTAACTCAGGGCTGGCGGGAAGTGAATGTGGTGGTAATACCAGCTGTGGGTCTTGGAGGCAATGACAGCAGTAGCTTCAGTAGATCTCAAACCAGAGATAGTAGGGGATTGGGCAACTGACCAGACAGAAATTACAGGGGACCCCTGTGCTAGTACTGAATGCAGGACTGGGTGCTGTTTGGTAACTCCATTGCCCATACTCACCTCTGGGTCATGGTTCCAGGGTGGAAAGGAGCACTTTGGGTCACAAGGGATGAGGGTACCTGAAGAACAGTATTCTGGGGCTATATCTAACATGGCATGCCAAATTATGTCAAGATGGATAAATGATTTAGACAGAAAGGATATTATAAGCAAATTAGGTAAGCATGGAGAATCTTATCTGTCAGTTCTATGAATTAGGAAAGAATTTGTGATCAAATAATAGAGAGAATCCCAGGAAGTAAAATGAATAATTTTGATTATGTGAAATTAAAAACTTTTTGTACAAACAAAACTGATGTAGCCAAAATTAGAAGGAAAGCAGAAAACTGGGATGTGGGGGGCAAGTTTTACAGTAAATTTCTCTGATAAAAGCCTCATTTCTCAAATATATAGGAACCAAGGCAAATTTGTAAAAATAGGATCTATACCACAATTAAATGGTCAAAGGATATAAACAGGCAGTTTTCAAAAGAAAAATCCAGTCTATCAATAGTCACATGAAAAAATGCTCTAAAAACTAAATCGCCATTGGTTAGAGGAATGAAAATTAAAACAATTCTAAGATACCACCTCACAACTATCAAATTGGGTAACATGACAGAAAAAAATTATAAATAATGGAGGGAATGTGAAAAAATAGGTTCACTACTGTATTGATGGAGTTATGAACTGATCCAACCATGCTGGAGAACAATTTGGAAACATAATTAGGTCTATATTCTAAAGAGATCAAAGAAAAGGGAAAGTTATCTATGTACAAAATATTTATAGCAGCTCTTTTTGTGATGACAAGGAATTAAAGAATAGCTTACCAAGTTGTGATATATGATTGTGATAGAATAGTATTATTGTGCTATTAGATATTAGATGTGATGAACAGGAGGGTTTCAGTAAAACCTGGGAAGATTTTTATGAACTGACCCAAAGTGAAGTGAGCAGAACCAGGAGAACATTGTATACAGTAATGGCAATATTGAAATGATGGTCAACTCTGAAAGACTTAGCTACTTTGCTCAAGACATGCTCTATTTGGGACTCATAATAAAAAATACTATCAACCTCCAGAGAAAGAACTAATGAATTCTAAGTGCAGATTGAAATATCCTTTTTTCTTCACTTTATTTTTCTTGCCTTTTTTTGGCAATATGGCTAATATAGAAATATGTTTTGCATGGCTTCAGATGTATAATCAGTATTATATTGCTTGCCTTCTCAATGGGAACTTGAAATTTTAAAAAAGAATGAATGTTAAAAATAAATTAATAAAATTTAAAGGAAATAAAAAAAAAACATTCTATAAATCAGCTCCCTATAGAACTGGTTAGCTATATATTCCCCTCATGGTTCTAGTGGTAAACCTGAAGGATTATGGGTATAGTTTTCTAATGTTATAGTTGATGAGACCCCACCACTGTGATTCCCACTGTGACTGTCAGTTACGTATCATTTAGTCAACTATACAATTTAGCTTTTAGAAAGAAGTATTTACTTAGAAGGTATAGTAGAAGAAGTTGGTATAAAAATCAACCTCCCTTCCAAAGTCTGTGATATGCTCTCCAGTGTTCAGAGGGAAATGGACTTAGTCTTAGAAAGAACATGTGACAAAAGGATAATTCCTAACTCCTACAAGTCCTTTTTTTCCTGGAGAGTAATTGCGGTTAAGTGACTTGCCCAAGGTCACACAGCTAGTTTTTGTGTTGTTTCTGAGGCTGGATTTGAACTCAGGTCCTCCTGACTCCAGGAACAAGTGCTCTATTGACTGCACCACCTAGCCACCCTGGGAAGTCCCTTTTCTAGAGTCCTAAAGACTCTTCCCTTAGTTATGATATAGCTTTGCTATGGGTTGTTTACTGAGCTATGAATCCATGTCCAGTATGTCCTTGGGTCCAGATTCAGGACCTAGATGACCTAGGGATGCTGCTTATATGTCTACTCTTCTCCCTTTTCTTCAGCCCCCTGATTCTATGTGTATTTGTGGGAGACCATACCCCTCGTGTTAAAGAAAATGCTTTATAACAACTTTTCTTACTGTGCCTTTTGAATAAATATCTTAAAGTATTGTGTCTGCTGATTGATTATTAAGGGTAAAAACACTGCTAGAGGTTTTTGAGCTCTATCCCAGCCCTGTCCCCCACCTCACACACAGAGTTACTCCTAGAAACCTGAAAATAGTTACAGAGATGTTCTGGGGTCTTAACCCACCAGTCCCAGTGTGATTTGGGGGAATGAACTCAGAGTAGAATGTTTCATGTTTTAAAGCATGCTGCTTATTTTTTTTAAAGTTAAAAAGGTATGATAAAAATAAAAGTTCATGCAGCACTTTTTCATTACTTACAGGAAGCCTAAGTAAATAATCAATATTTTCTGTCATTAGTTTTACTCCTGGCCAAATCAAAACACCACCATCTCAACTATTGTCTCCCATCAGATTCTGGGGGAGACAGTCCAATACCCTGAGTTCAAGAGCTCTACACACAGCATTACTTCAGCTCCAGATCTCTGCTTACAACCCAGCCTCTGTAGAGCAATGAGAACAATTCATATAAAGGCCAACTTCTCAGCAGCCACAGTTACTGAAGACCCAGAAAAGAATGGTCTTGCCATGTAAGTCCTTGGCATCACTAAGTGGTTTAGCATCAAAAGTAGATATGATTTTTTTCAAAGTAAGTGATGCCAATGATGATGCATTGCCAAATCCCTTACTGTAGCACCATTGCAAAGGTCCTTACCCTGAGGACCACTGGGACATCCCTCTGACTTGGAGTTGGGTCCGTCTATATGTGTTGCTTCTTATGAGAATGTGAGCTCCTTAAGGGAAGGAGCTGTCTCCAGCACTTAGTGTAATGTTTAATGCTATTTCATTCCTTCATTTATTCATTCATTTCTAGATAGAACCAGGTTTTTATTAGGTCACTTAGCTTATAGAGTGTTTATAAGACAAGATGTAAATTTATATTTTCTGCTTTTCATACTTAATTATATTTTCATTTCTGTCCATTCCAAAAAATATTGTTAAGATTGTTGTTGAATTACAATCCTGGATTGAAACCCTTGGCCTCACAGTAAAAATGCATTGCCACTCACTTACGAAATGGTAATTTAGGATAACAGGAGCATGTGTTTAGAGGGAGGATAGACTGAAGGTCATCTAATCCCTTCATTTTACAGCTGGGGAGACTGAGGCCCAGAGAGAAGAGGGAGGGGATTTCCCTCAGCTCACACTGACAGTAAGCAGCAGGTTCTGTATTTGTACACAGGTCCTTTTGCCCATTTGGTTGTTCAGTTATATCTGACTCTTTATGACCCCATTTGGGGTTTTTTTTGGCAAAGATACTGAAGCAGTTTTCCATTTCCTTCTCCAGCTCATTTTATAGGTGAGGAAACTGAGGCAAAAGGGTTAGGTGACTTACCCAGGGTCACATATAGCTGGTGTCTGAGACTGAGGTTAAGTGACTTGCCCAGGGTCAGACAGCTAGTAAGTATCTGAGTCACATTTGAACTCAGGTCTTCCTGACTCCAGGTCTGGCACTCCATCCACTGCACCATCTAGCTGCCCTCTTTTCCCAGTATCTTGCAGCTTAGACACTTCTACTTAGAGGTCTCCACCATCATGAAATCCTGGTGCGAGACTATCGGCCCATGCAAATGTGGACTGAAAAGAAGGTGCAAAACAACTTTACTCATAAGTACATCTGTGACAATAGTTTAACTCACTGCCTCCTCCAACAGAGGATTTTATGTCCAGCTTTCTAAATCATGTCATGTGTTATAAACACAGCAAAGTATTGATGATTATGGGGAGGGCAGAGTAGAAATTAGAGGAGAAAATGTGGTCTGGTGGTTAGATCAGCAGACTAAATGCCAGGGGTTTAAGTTCTATTTTTGGCTTTGCCACAGACTCCATGGGTGACGTTACTCTCAAACCTTGGCTCTTGGACCCCACGGGCTGAGCTGTCATCCTCCCATTCATAGTAGAGCAGTTTTTCACATGTGGGGACCCGTACTGATTGTGTAAGGAAGTCTGGAAGAAAAGGAACCATTTGACTTCATGGGAAAAGGGAGAATATAGTTGTACACTTTCAGTTCTAAGAAAAAGGAGCCAGACATCATGAGGCATGCCTGCAGGGCCTGTTACAATTATGGGGAACTGGAGCCAATCTATTTTACTTGTGAAACTGTAATCAACACAGTATGTAGAAAAACGGGTGCTATAGACCTGCCTTTTTCTCCCTCCTAATTGCACATATTAATACAGACCAATGATGTATACCAATCTGGCTTTTCTCTTCTGCCTTCCCAGTCAAGAGCAAATGTGCCAGGAAAACAAAGAATTTTCATATACCTTTCACTACCTTAGAAACCTTCTATCTCTATCCCTCCAGTAGCCCAGAAGAGCTTTACTCTATAAATGTAAGTAAATTAATTAATCCCTGGTTGATAGTTAAAAAAATTAGGCTAATTTGGAGGAAAGCAGACAAGAAAAGCAGGGACTACATGACCCCTTACTTCAGATAGATTTATTGTGTGTATTCTTTTCATCTCTGTAAAATCCTTGTCAGTTAGGATAGGCATGTGGCATTCACAGATGTTTCCTGGCTATATGTGTTCCCTGTGTACATGATCTTCTATATGTGTTCCCCGGTCATTTATATTTTCCATGATGTATCCCCACACATCCCCTACTGGTGGTGTGATAACATATGGGAGAATTCACACCATTGTATGCATGAGGGGTGGGGAGGCTTTTCTTAACTTCTTGTTTGTTTTACTTTTTAATTAAATATCTTGTATTTTGAACTCATATGTCCTCTGTCTGATAAAATTTAAGTGGGTACTTAATGCTAATAGAGTGCCTTAAAATGGAAGCGATTTTTCGGGAGTCCCAAGAGTAAAAGAGGTATACTCCAGGGGTATTATATGTACAATGGGGATATATAGAGTATTCAAGGAGGATTAGCACCTCTGGTGGGAGGGCTGCTCATCCACCTGCGGTGTCTGCCTTCACCCAACTCTCACCTCCAAATGAGCTCCAAGAACCTGTAGGATATGCAGCATCCACACACCAGTAAAATCATCTTGTCAGATGAACTAAACAAGATTGAGAGTAATTGACAGCCCTTAAACCCACAGGTGAATTAGGGGGATGTCTACCCCAAGTATGTGAAGAGTTCCCCCATTGGAATGGGTAGATGAGAACAATTTGTTCCAATGGCTATGGAGGTAGCTGAAGTAAGTCCTGTGGAGTGTTAAGAGTTTGGTTAAACATCAAAGATACCAAAGTCGTCTGCTATGGCCTGTGCCATCACTAGTCTTTCCGACTTTGTCTTGTCAGAGGATTTCGATGGCTCTGGAAGAGAAAGTGAGGCTGACTGCTTTGTGTAACTTTGTCTCACTTAAACCCAATTCATCCACAAGTCAAGGCATCACACCTGTGCTGTCACTGGTCTCAGAAAACAAAGGATGAACAATGATGGCGTATATACGGCGAACAAATTGAGTTAAAGATACATGAAAAAGGTCCCCAGCATATTCTTATATTCCTCAGTATAATGTAAGCTTCTTGATTATAGAGACTATTCATATTTGTTTTGGCATTCCCAGCACCTGATATAGTATCTTGCACAACATGGTGCTTAAAATAGCTTTTTTGAATGGAAGTAAATTGAATAAGATTTTATAAGTTTGTGTTCTGAGCCAGTATTTCTCGTCTGCTATCTCTATTCTTTGTGAGGAGATCGACTATTTGCTGGTTAAAGTGGTTTCTAAGCTGTGTGTGTGTGTGTGTGTGTGTGTGTGTGTGTGTGTGTGTGTGTTGATTAATTCCTCTGTCAAACCTCCCTAGGAAATGGTGATAATTGGTTTTGATTTCCATTCTTTTATCCATTTCCCACAAACAGCTCACTTAAGTATATCAGGTTACCGCACTTGTGTGTTGTGTCTTCTCATTTTTATTATTTCTTTTAATTTGGCATTGATTTTGATTTTTACTACAAGATGTTCATGATCTGACTGTAGAATAGCTGATTTAGAGATGATTTCTACTTTGTTAATGAATTGTTTCCAATCTACCATGATCAGGGTCATTTTTTGTTTATTTGGATTTATTTTATTTTATTTGGATTTTGCCATATCCAATGCCTCCAGATTTCTTAATTGAATTATATAGATGTATGTGTGTATAATATATATGTCTATATGTGAATATATATGTAATTTATAGTCAAGAAACTTCTCTGCAGTTTTCAAACCATTCAGATCATTCATTTCTTATTCCTGAACCATGTTTTCAAACATATTTTTTGTCATCCTCCTCATGGCTACCCTTGAATTGAAGTCACTGATTATTCCAAGTATATATTCAATCAATATAAATAGTTCTATTGAACTCCTTGCAATAATTCTCTACCTATTCATGTTGGGTTTTTCCAAATGTTTTTCTCCCTGCAATGTGAGATGACGAGGTGTCCCATGGAATGATAATTCTTCTTTGGGCAAATACAAGCCAATTCAGTCAATTTTTTGTTGGCCTTTCCAAAGAGAATGTGAACTCTCCTTCCATTTCTCCTGGTTTTATATATTATGAGAATGCTGAGATTTATTCAATTTATTTTCCCTTAGTATGTCTACTCATTAGTTACTGCACCAAAATCTCACATTTAGAATAATGATAGCAAGATAATGCTCTTAAATGTTAAAAATTGTGTTTCTTAGCATCCCTTTCCTCTTTCCTCATACTTTACTAACTCTCTGCATGCAAGGGAACCACACAAAACTAAGGACAATTTTGCATCTTTTTTGCCTTAAGGGTTGCTATGGTCAAAGAATTCATTCTCAAGTAGTCAGCTGATTTGTGATGAGTTTCTCTGTAATAAACCAGGCTTGTTTATGAATAACAGATTCAGTCTGTTGCTAGATCATTTTTGAAAGCTTACTTTCTATGTGATCCTGGGCAAATCACTTAACCTCTGTTTGCCTCAGTTTCTTCAACTGCAAAATGGGTATAATAACATCACTTACCTCCCAAGGTTGTTTTGATGATCAAATGAAATATTTGAAAAAGTGCTTAGCACAGTACCTTGCATGTAGTAGGTGCTATGTAAATGCTTATTCCTTCCCCTCCTTTCTAGCATAGTAGAACCTGCCAGGGTTTATGTTTCTCTAATGTAGACTTTGAGAACTCAAAGGTATCTATCTCCACACCACGACAAAGTATCAGAGTAGGACTATGTAGAGGTCATTGCACAGAGGAGGCACAGAATAAGAATTTGTTGTTAACCATTTGTACCTTCTGTGCTAAGGCTAATAAAAATTATTATGGGTGGTACTCAACCTAAAGTTATCTTTCAAGCTAGTCAACCTGAAACACCTGCTTGACTAAGGAGTTTGACTTCAAAGATTCCTCAGCCCAAAGAATGAAAGTTGTATATAAGGGAATTGGGCACAAAACATGGAGTGTTTTCATGGCATGAGTGCATTTTAAGGTATCCCAGGAAATTAATAACATAAAAACATAATGACCCTACTTTTGAATGACTGAGTGCAAAGATTATTGAACTGGAAATAGGAGTTTAAGGAGTTTTAGTTGCTAGTCTCATGCCCAAACTTCTGGGCTGTGATTGGGGCTTACTGGACACCAAATATAACTGCCTGTATGTCATGCCATACTCAGTTGTCATTGGCTTTATCCCTGACCTGGTTCTAGAAGATACACAGGACTCCATAATTTCATGTCTTTAAATCTAAACTTATTTCTGATATTTGAGTTTTTTTAGATCCAAGTTATTTTACATACCTTTAGATCAGTCTGTTCTATTGCATCCATGCTGTACTAAGATAGATCATATTACTGCTTAAATATACTTAAATATACTGTATAGACTTCCTTGTGTACTGTCTCCTCCTCTACCACCATGAACTCATATATAAGTGTATGATGGACTGAATGGTATATTCTCTTAGTGAATTAGCTATTATTTGTCAAGGACTCTGATATCTCTGGATAGTTCTACTGACTGGCTTCTTACTTCCTACAGGAGAATGATTCTCACAATACTGCATTTAAAATTCCAACACCACTTTCCTCAAGAGTCTAATGTACATCTAAGTAATTAAGACAACAAAACTCCCCCATATTGTAAGGATAGAAGTCCATACAAGTTTATTTGTTAGCTTGTCTTTTTCTAAGTCAAAGTCTTTCCTTTTGGGGATTAAGTAACCCCGCCAAGCATCATCACCCCATTTTCCCTCTACTGGCCAACATCCAGCAGCCAGTCACCTAGGCATTGAGATAAAGCCTGCTAAAGACAGCAAAAACTTGGCTATGATCTAATTCATTGTTGAATTGTGCCCAATCCACCTGGTCTTTTTTTCCCCCTCTTTCTTTCTGGATTATCATGCTGAACTGAAGTTAGGGATCCTGTGACAAATATCAGATATGCCATGAGGACTGTAATTAATTTCCTTTTTGGCAACTTTGAACAGAGAGGTATTCTGTCATTATGTTGTTTTAATTCCAAATCAGTAATAAGAAACTAAGAGAGTTAAACAGGAACCTCAGGGAACCTCAAGGACATTTTCAAGTCCTCAGACAATTTTTGCCTGTGATCGCATACTTCTACTAAATTATTGCTTTATTCACCACCACTATTGATAGTATTAGGGCAACTAGGGGGTGCAGTGTATAAAGTGTCAGGCCTGCAGTTAGGATGATTCTTCTTTGTGAATTCAAATTAACCTCAGACATTTACTAGCTGTGTGACCCTGGGCAAGTCACTTAACCCTTTTTGCCTCAGTTTCTTAATCTGTAAAATGAACTGGAAAAGGAAACGGCAAACCACTCCAGTACCTCTGTCAAGAGAAGCTCAAATGTGATCATGAAGAGTCAGACATGACTAAAACAACTGAATAACAACAAAATTGCTAGTATTTCCATTTCCATTTTATTATCTGATAACAATTCTTTGCATTCTCAACAAGATTTTTAGTAGTATTTCTAAGGGAATTCAAAAGTATTTAATAAATATTTTATTTCTCCTGCAAACAAAGCTATGAGATATATAATAAGCATTTTGGATAGAAGGCATGGATATTTTTTAAAGAGTTTATTTATTTATTTATTCATTGTTTATTTATTCATAGTTTTCAACATTCATCCCCACAAGATTTTGAGCTCCAAATTTTCTCCCCATCACTCCCCTCCCCCACCCCAAGATGGCAAGCATGCTGATTACCCCTTCCCCCAGTTTGCCCTCTCTTCTATTCCCCCTTCCCCCCCATTCCCCTTTTGTTTCTTGTAAGGCAAGATATATTTCTATACCCCATTGCCTGTATATCTTATTTCCCAGTGGCATGTAAAAACAAATTTTTTTTTGCTTTTTGGAGGGCAGTTGGGGTTAAGTGACTTGCCCAAGGTCACACAACCAGTTTTTGTGTTAAGTGTCTCAGGCCAAATTTGAACTCAGGTCCTCCTGACTCCAGGGCTGGTGCTCTACTCACTGCGCCACCTAGCCACCCCTAAAAACAATTTTTTAATATTTGTTTTTAAAACTTTGAGTTCTGGTGTGGCTAGGTGGC
>NW_027187296.1:2180379-2195379 GCF_028583685.1 Petaurus breviceps papuanus | reverse complement strand
TCTTTTTCTATATTGCCTTTAGAGATAATATAGAGAGAATTTTGGAATCAATATATGGTAAATTTTGTTTTCTTTGTGTCCATTCCAATTTTGCCCCCTGTGTATGAGCAAAGCACACGCCCCACCCCCACCCCCACATCCCAACTCCCCTCTGCCCACACCAAATATAGATCCTGGGATTCCACTTTTGTTATTATAATCAAAACTTTTCAAAACTTCCCTGACTATTCCCTTATTCTCAATAGGAATGTAGCTTAGTAATCATCTTCTTGTTCCTACTTTTGTGTTTGTTTATTCTTTCAACTGTGGTGCTCAAATTCAATATATTCTTTCCTATTCCTTCTATCCCTTTTTCTCCTCAGGGCGACCTATCTTTCTATGTTTTTACTTTATGAATTTTCTCCCTGGGTCATTTTCCTTAATGTCCATATTACAAGGTTGGAATTCAAAGATATAATAGTCATATGGCACACACTAGGAGTCATTTATTGATCATTCCTGATTTCAAAGTCTTATTTACTTTGCTATGGATCTACTTCATAGTTGGTTTGAATGTCACAAGCCTTGCCCAGAATTGAACTTTTGTTTCATTTCTTTCTTTGCTTTAATAAATTCTTTGGCTGTGTTAAAAACTTTTTTTTCCTGAAGGAATATGCTCTTTTTTGCCAGATCAGAAATATTAGGTCAATAAGTCACTTCCCCATGCTTTTTGGTATAACCCATTCCAAACTTT
Source organism: Petaurus breviceps papuanus (assembly GCF_028583685.1). Lineage (NCBI taxonomy): Eukaryota > Metazoa > Chordata > Mammalia > Diprotodontia > Petauridae > Petaurus > Petaurus breviceps. Next base: position 2,194,646 of record NW_027187296.1, on the reverse strand, counting down.
CCCTTTTCTTTTTTTTTTAAGCAATTGGGGTTAAGTAACTTGCTCAAGGTTACATGGCCAGTTATTTCTGGGTGTGACGTTAAGTATCTGAGCCTGGATTTGATCCCCAGGTCATCCCGACACTGGAGCCAGTGCTCATACTCGCTGAGCCACCTGGCCACCCCTAAACAATTGGGGTTAAGTAACTTGCTCAAGGTTACACGGCCAGGTGTTTCTGGGTGGGTGCTAAGTGTCTGAGCTCGGATTTGATTCCCCCAGGTCATCCCTGCCACTGGAGCCAGTGCTCTTACTCGCTGTGCTACCTGGCCGCCCCCAAACTTTCCCTTTTCATCCTCAATTAGAAGTCCTATATGATTCAAATGAGTGCTTTTACATCTGTGACTTGCATGTTCCTAGCTGCTGGAAAAATGTTATCTTTGTCTCTGTTTGGAATTTCACAACCAGAATAACAGGTCTAGAGTTGGAAGAAACCTTGGAATTCATCTAGACTAACTCTTTCAATTTATGGATTTGAAAATGGAAGCCCAGATGTTGTAACTTGCCTGAGATCACATGAATAATTAGTGACAGCACCAAAATTTAAATCCTGATCCTCTGATTCCAAATTAAATGCACTTTTAATTGCACCAAGTTGCGAGATAGTTAAAAGGTATCCTGTGGCTTCTCTTAATTTTTAATTTTCCTTCTGTTTTCAATATTTCTAGATATTCTTATGTGATTTCCTGAAATCTGGCATTTAGACTGTTTCTGGAAGATCAATAATTATCGAGTTGTATCACAGAACTTTTTTCCCTAGCTTAGTTATCTTCATCTATAGGGATCTCCAAACTTGTTGTTGTTGTTGTGTTATATTTCAAAATTTAATTTGTAATTTATTCTGTCATTTTTGTGAATTATCTTTTATTTGTGCCATTTTATTTCTCAGAGGATTCCTTGATTTTAAAGATTTTCCATTAGCTGTTTCAAGTTTACTATTATCATCATTGTCTTTTTAAAGCTTGCTTTCATTGATCCATGCTTTAGATGCCATGTCTACCTTAATTTTTCTTATTGAGTTTATTAACTAGTCTGAAGGTTATCACTTCAGACAGCCTTGAAGCTATTTTGCTTCTTGGTGTCTTTTAGCTCTTGTACTATTCTTGCTTTCATTTATCCCACAATGCTTCTTCCTCCTGAGTTCTTTTCCCTACTGATATTTTCATTTTCTCTTTTCATTATTCTATGAGTTGGTTCTCCCTGTGAGGATGTTTCCATTCTCTTTTTAAAAATTGCTTTTTATTTGGTGCATTTGTTTTGAGGCAATGAAGGAAGGTTTGGTTTAATTGTGACCACTCACTTAGTCATATTACCAAAACCAATCCTTTAGCAATTTTAGACCTAAGATTGTGAAAGATTACAGCCCAACCCAGAACACAAAACTTCCCCAGGAATTCACACAACTCAGAGAAAGAAAGAGGAGGGAAAGCTACCAAGGAAAATAAAATAGCTTCCCCCCACACACAATTCTTGTTCTGCTACCAAGAGATCTCATCAAGTTCCCTATCTAACTCTTCCTTCCAAGACAAAGTATTTTGCAACAATAACAATGGGCTGGCCTAACAAACTTTGCTCTTAAGTCCTGTTTCTCTCTGTTTTTATTTGCTGGCTAAAGGAAGCATCACAGTAAGAGAAGAACTGGTCCAATGTTCAGTGGTTATTAATCATTGTCACCCCCATAGCTCAGCTGCCTTGTTTTCCTTGTTTTTCATTAGTGTGGTTACAATAGTAAAACAGCAAAAACAAATTATTCAGTTTGTCTACTGTGGGCAAACCAAAGATGCAGTTGATTGAAATAATATTTTCTGGGGCAGCCAGGTGGCTCAGTGAGTGGGAGCACCAGCTCCAGTGTCAGGATGACCTGGATCAAATCCGGGCTCAGATACTCAGCACCACAACCAGAGATGACTGGCCGTGTAACCTTGAGCAAGTTACTTAACCCTGATTGCTTATAAAAAAATACATATATATTTTCCACCTGAGATTCTTAACTACTTCGAGTCTGGTATGTCTACTGGCTACATATAAACAATTGATGAATGTCACTGTGTGAGGAGGTCATGTTGAAATATTTGCAACTGATTTAACCAGAATGAAAAAGCTTGGTTAGTTCACTAAAGTACGACTCCATGATATGACAAGGTCTGTCACTTACGGTGACAAGTTCTTGGAATATAAGGACTGAATTTTATCCTGTGTTGTACAGCAATAGCCACTGGTATAGCCAAGAAAAAAAAATCTAATATACTGGGTAGTAGTTGAGCAAATCAAGGATTTATGAAGTACCTACTATGACTAAGGCATTGTGTTGAGGCTTCAGAGATGAAAAATCCCAACTCATTCTCTGATGTGAAGGAGCTTGCAATAGATTGACAACTGAGAATTGAGATAAGGGACAGTTTCTCTCTCTCTAGGCAGTGGCATAGCAAGACAAAATTTATATAGAACTTTATGGTTTGCAGAGGCTTTGCAGGTAAAGAGCCTCAGATCTGTAGCCCTCTCAAGTCACTTGCTTGTAGACTGAAACCATGATCATACTCTGGGGTTAGAAAGAGAGAATTGTTGGGCTGCTCCTAGTCTGCACTACTGAGCTTCAGCTGCCATCCTGCATACTCACCCTTGTTCCACAGACTTGAACTGAATCCAAGATCCTACCCTGAGTCTACAACCCCCTCCCATGTCCCATCTTCCCCATGTGTCATTGTAGAGAATGTCTAGGAGAGTCTCAGGAGTGCAGCCTAGAGAGGAATGAAGACAAGGCCAAGCTGGGCCTTACCCTTAAAAATGAAAGTTCTGGGAGTAACAAGCCAATTAGAAAGAAAGGCTGCAGGGAGGGAGGATGCTTTCAGTGTGTGGAGTCTAAGAGTGAAGTAAGTGTCAGGGAAAAGAGGTTTCTGAAGCATTCTAGAACCATATTACTTTAAAATGGCAAAAATGGTACACGAATGTTAGCTTTGACTATGGTTGTTATGATTATTGCTGTCCACAGTTGCTGGGACCAACACTGATGCATTAAAATTTAAGAACAATGTTTTTTGATACATTCTGATAGAGCAAATGAACTCCAAGCTACATGAAATGAAAAGCTTTTGAAATACAGAAATCTAGCAGAGGAGATTCAAATCATGTGGGAGCAGGATGAGGCATGTCATCCCTGTTGTACTGTCTGCTCCTGAAATCATCCCCAAAATACTTTCAGTGAATCAACAGAAGATGAACAATACTCTTCTTTAATTACCAAAAAAGTCATTTTATTCACTTGTGCAATAGGTCACATCAAATCTATAAGAGTAATAGCTCTATGGTGACTCGCTCTCAGACTATTTCAATTCTGAACTTCATCAAAAAAGATGAGAATGTGTAGTACCAATGCAATATTCACAATGCCCATGGTCACTATAAATATACCCACATGGTGCTGGATCACAAAATATAACATACTTTCCATAGAAGGCAGGAGCAAAACATTTATTTATACACCAGAAAATCAAATTCCAAAACCAGTAAGCCAATTCCATCATAGTAGCAAAGAAGTTAATAAGCCACAACAGCAAGAGACCCACACCATCCTTTAGCCTTCCCACAAACCAGTATTTACTCACAAGTCTGACTGACTCCCTGGGATGTTCTCTCCTCCTCCCAGTTTAGCTAGCTCTGACTCCCAGCTTCCTGTGGGCTCTGCCCCACCTTTCAGCAAACTCCTCCCACCACAGGCTCCATGTGATTGCATTCAGTCTATTAGGGGGCAAAGTTTATTTTCAAAGCAGGGAAGGTCTTCAAATTCCCTTAGGCTTATTAAGGGGCAGGAAAGATCTTCAAATTCCCATCACCATTACAGAATGTAATAAGAGTGATATAATTACTAATGAGAACGAGACTACAACAAATAAACTATATTGGCACTCAAACATTTTTTCCAGATAAAATCAATCTAAAAAACCACCAGTTTATATCACTGATCTATAAATCAATGCAAGAATAATGTTTTTGGTAGATATCACCATACCCACTAATTCTAAGAGGCAGCATGATGTAGTAGGTAGAACCTTCGACTTGGAATCGGGAAGAATAGGGTTAAATTCCACCTTCATATACTTACTAGCTATTTGACCCTTGACAAATCACTTAACCTCCTTTTGCCTCAAAAACCTCATCTCTAAAATGAAGAGGTTGTCCTGGGTGGCCTCAAAGGCCCTATTCTAACTTTCAATCTATTCTCCGAAAGAAAAATTTTCCAAGTATAGAAACCTAGCAGAAGATCTCAAATGTATATGAGAATAGAAGGAAATAACATTATTATCCTATCTGCTGCTGGAGTTGGCTCAACAATGTTTATGGTAAGTCTACAAGAGGTGACCTTAGATCCCAACATTCTTATTCAATAACAAAAAGCAGTTATTCTATCTACCTGTGCTAGAGTCAATAGAAATAAATATTTATATATAATATATACACACATATATACCTACACACATAGATTTTATACATGAGTATGCATAGACACACAAATATGTATATACATATATATATATATATATATATATATATATATATATATATATATATACACACACACACATCAGACCTAAGACTGTGAAAGATTGTAGCCCAACCCAGAACACAAAACTTCCCCAGGAATGAGGAAAATATATATATATATATATATATATATATATATATATATATATCTCTGTGTGTGTAAATATATATATATATACATACATATACACACATTTATATCTGTAATAGCAGGATAATGACTTGTTCTGGGACTGTTTCTATCTGAACTCCATCAAGCAAGATGAAAACTATTTTTAGAATGCATCCATAATTTTATAATAACAATAGTAATAAGTATAGCTTTCATTCATTAGTTCAATTTGACCTTCACTAGGCCCTACTGACCTGCACGGACAATTTCATATAAGAAACATTCATGTATTGCTAAGATTATAGTAATAAACCTACTCATTTCAAACCTAATCATTTCAAATCTAATGCCAACCATAGCAAACTTTCACATGCACAATTCCCCATCAATAGACATGATTATCTTGATCTGAATTAGAACTAAAAATGAAAAGAATGGTCCATCAAAATGAAAATGTACTGCTGTAAAATTCACCTCTTTATGCTTCATAAACCCACATTAGATTATATAGTTCAGTGAAATTACCAGCATTTAAATACACATTGCAGCCTTCAAAAGAAGATAACTTTTGTTTTCAGCCACGTCATCTGCTTAGAACTGTATGGCAATATATTCTCAGATCTCTTACTGATATGTAACATAATGTTAGCCCCATTTGTTTCTATCAAAAATTATGTAAATTTATCCCCCCAAATGTTTCACAATTCTCATAATTCTCAAATCAGTTATTTCTTCTGCTGTTATTGTTCAGCCATTTTAGTCATAGCTGATTCTTTGCGTCCATTTGGGGTTTTTTGGCAAAGATACTGGAGTAGTTTGCCATTGCATTCTTCAATTCTTTTTACCGATGAGGAAACTGAGGCAAGCTGGCCTTGCCTGGGGTCACATAACTAGTAAATATCTGAGGCCAGATTTGTCAGGTCAGCAGGGTGAGGTGTATCAACTCGAGTAATAAGTCTTCCTGACTTCAGGCCTGGCACTTTACCCACTGTACCACCTAGCTTCCTTTAGCCATGGAAGACTTCAAATACCTATTTGGATGGTCGTTCTTGGCAGGCATGAGAGTCCTGAAATGGCAGAAACCTCCTTCAAGGCAATGTGCTTTGTCAGTGATTCAAAACAAGGAGATGAAGCTTCATGATCTCTGATGCCAGAACCTTCAGTCTCCTGTGGTTAGAAGTGTGTCTTTTCTTTTTCTCCTGAAATTTAATGATAGGTGAAGTTGAGAGGGGATGGCCATTCTGTGATGGACACATTGAAGCAGAAAAAAATTTCAAAAGTCTTGTGTGTTTGAAAATGAACATATTTGTTTATAAGATTATATATTAATAGAACCGACTTCTCACAAAGTGTCAGAACTTTGAGAGCACCTAAAAGATATGTTCCCCTTTGTTGTCAGTATTGGTCTAGCCTGATGTCATGAGATAGCCACCTTTGATTTTATGTTACAGATGGCATGAGTGGCATTGGTCCCAAATTCCTCACTGAGAGAGTCAAACCAACTTTATACAATTTCAACCCTCCCCCCACTCCCACTGACTCAGACCAGTACCTAGTTCATTCAGATTTAGCATTGGAATAAAATGAGGCATTCATAGATCATTCAATGATTAATTCAACAGCTAATAAAATTCAACAATTAATACAAGTGTGTTTACTGAACTATGGAGTAGAAAGAATATTCAATGAGGATACACTAGCACTTAGTGTAGGTAGACATAGCCCATCCATCTCCATATAGAAACTTGTTAGGTCAGCAGGGTGAGGTGTGTCAACTTGAGTGATATCAGGACATCTGTCAAGTCTCAAGGGTCCCAATTCCACATGGGTGTGCTTTTTTAAAAAGTGTTCTTAGGTGATCAGGAAGCCAGGTTAATTTTGCCAGAGATTATGAGGAAGCTGCATCAATGGAGGCGCAGCTTAAACTTTAGCCCCCTAGAAAAATCATCAGAGGGAAGTCTTTGTTATCTTTCAAGGAAAAATTAACCTGATCTGCAAAGACTTAGGATATTGCTTTCACATCACCCATATCCTTTAACCACACATAAGCCCTTTTTTTTTTTTTTCCATTTTTAAGGGTTGAAAGCCCTAATGCTTTTTATTGGTCATGTTCATTGCCTTTCCATTTAACCATCTCCATCTAAAAACTATCTACTGTGCCTCATTTTCTTGGTTTTGCTATTGAGGCAGTAGGTGATGATAAGAGCGAAGGTCATTGAGTTATTTAATAAATTATCCCACCCTGAATAAGGTTAGTTATAATATGATATACCTTTATGCTTTAATCAAGGGAGAACACATTTCAATCAAAGACCTTAGATTAATTGTGAAAAGTTCTTACAAGCCATTGGATGAACTGAAGCTGACAGGAAGGCTATTCGACTGGGCTGAAGGACTTAGTCATGTGCTGGGGGATTGTATAAAATCAGAAGCTAGTTCTGAACATGACATTCAAGTGAGTGGTGAGCCAGGAAAGAGTAGCTCTAGCCAAGGCCAGAGGAGGAACCTATGAGCTTCACTGAGTCAGAGAATATAGATTTTTCATAAATATCCAAATCTTAGCCATACGCTCAGAACAATTGATATGGAGTGTGTATCAGGAACAAATGACAGACATAATGAGAAAAGGCAGATTCAAGGCTCTATAATAAACCCAGAAGAAAATCTATACCATATCCAAGGGGAACATATTGAAACCTTTATCAAAAAGACTTCTAGAATTTATACTGTGTGTTCCCTAAGCTTGAACCCATTTTCCCTGGACCCTCCATGTACTGATAGAAGGGGATGTCACAAATTTTGGAGGAAATTCTTAGACCAACTATACCATCATTATAAATACTCATTTCTCAAAGTTAATTTACTCTGATATTGATTTTAATAACAGTTATTGGGGAAATTAAAAAAATAAGAATTGATTAAATTTTAAAGAAAAAATATAGTTATTGAGGAAAAACATATCAATGGGCCTCCTGAGCTATATAGTACTAGAACTCTAGTCTCCAACCTTCACCCCTCACTCCCAGAAAACCCTTATTCTGGGGACCTGAGTCATCAGTGTGAGTGAGAACTGAGATTATAACTCTAGAAACTGTGCTACAGAAGGTGGAGAAATACTATTCTTGATGAGCCTTGCCATTTTCCATGGTCAAATGCTATTGCAAATACAAGAAAAGACATGAGTAGGTTCCCTGCTATTTGCCAAACCCAAAGCCATGGTTAGTGAAGAAGTGCAGAACATGAACAACAGGGAGTGTGGGTTATAAGGATTTCTGTGTTTATACAGATGGCTTAGAGCTCCCAGGCTGAGTGTATTGGACAAGGGAGTTCATGCATGAAGCTTCAAGGCCAGAGATAGAGTGGAGGCATTAGCAATGTCTACTCAAGGCTACTCAACAAGCAAAGAATAAAAACACAATCTTCAACCACCACAAACCACAAAATGTAACTAGGAAAAGGTAAGTGGCTTTAGTCATTTAATAAATATAAAGACATTTCTTTCTTGAAGCAAGGTGTTTATTAAAATTAAACCATGCCAAAATGTGAAGCAATATGACTTAGCAAGTTAGTAATCATTTTACCCTTGCTTCTTCTCCAGTTCAATTAAAGCTTGATAAATATTTGTTGAATTTAATTCTTCAACTCAACAAATATTTATTGAGTATCTCTTCAATTCATAAAGAATTTTTCTAGATGGTGAAAGGGAATACAAAGGTGGAAAGGGCATGTTCATTAACTATTACATGATCTTGCTCTGAATTTCTTTGTTTTTCAATGTTTTATCTATAAAATTAGGGAAATAATGCCTATTTGACGCCCATTAAGGAGTAACTACTGAAAACATTCTGGCTAACACACTTTAAGTACAAATAGTATTAAGGAAACAGCCATTTATTTGTAAGCATTTAAGAATAGCAGGTGTTAAGATAGATACCTTTTGCATTATTCTATTCAGGGAAAGTATTTCACCTTCCTAACACATCCAGAGTGGGGAGGTATCCAGGACATCAGCTATTTTGGTATTATGATACCATTTACATAATACAATGATACTCAGTACTTCAGCTTTATGGATTACAACCAGTTCTTGCCTAGACTTTTATAGTACAATGCTTGGGAATCTGAACAATGAAAGATAACATTATAGATAATGGACACACTTGACTGAATACATATTAAAAGCTTTCATGCAAAATCAACAAGGGCCAATAATATTCAGTATTTAGATTTAGGTTGAGGGAGCAGATATAGTTTATATCTGGATCATAGATTTAGAGCTAGAAGGCATTTTAGTGGTCATAGAATAGAAGTCTTTTATTTTACATAAGAGGAAATTGCAGTTGGAAGAAGTAAAGTATCTTGCTCAAAGTCACACAAATAATATAAGTGGTTATAAGAAATACAATTTGACTCTAGATTCTGTGACCCCCAAACCCAGGATTCTTTTCACTGATCAAGGCTTTTGTAAATTTCCATTCACCTCCAAAAGAATTTTTTTAAAAGAGGAATGTTTTTACCAGGTTCTCCATATCCCTACAGTAGTAGAGAAGAAAGGATTTTCTTCCTGTTTTTCCAGATTTAAGAAAAAAGAGGAGGAAGAGAAGAGGGAACACTAGGAAATGGAAAGGGAAAGAAATTGAAACCACCTTGGGCTCTAGCAGTCATTTAGATTGCTTCAGGGTAATGTGATTTTTTTCCATCTCAAATAATCCAACTTTATTTTCCTCTTCATTGAACAAATCATAGACTTTAGGACCTTATTAAACAATATTTATTTCTGGATGAGAAACATGAGACCTAGGGTGGGGAACTGACCTTCCTGAGGTCAGAGTGGGGCAGGAATAGAGCTAAGACTAGGAACCTGGCTTCCTATTGACCAATCCTGGATCTTTTTTCTCCAATATACCAAACTACATTCCTTAAGCTCTCTCAGACCAAGAAATGCCTATAAGGGTATTGACCCCCAAGTGTCAAGTTTTTATGTAATACTGAGACAGCATGTCACACTGACACAGCACTCATCAATTTGATTCTCAAAGTATATTCACTAGAGTCATGGAATACTTCAGGCTCTGATCTTTCTTTCCTTTTTCCTTCTGCTGTTGGTTTATGAATTGAGAATCCTGAATAAGTCTTAGAACCAAAAGACTAGAATCAGTAGCATACTGACAAATGACTCTCCGAGTGAAAAAGTGTGTGTGTACTTGTGTGCATGTGTGTGTGTGCATGTGTATGTCCATATTTTTAAGTTTAATATGTCATTAACATTTTCTTCATCATTTTCTTAAGTCTAGATGACTAACAAAACAATAAATCAAACTCTGATCTGCAGCAGTTGCTGTGTTCCAAGGTGTAAAATAGACAGAATATTTGACAACTCTTGCCAGCCAGTTGGAACCAATTGACTAGAAGGGATCTTCAGAGGCCATCTAATTGACCTAACATTTAGCTCAGTGCCTGGCACAAAAGTTTAGTATTTAAATAATGCTTGTTGATCTGATTTTACTCCATTTTAGATAGGACCTTATATAAAATCTGTCCAGAAGGACATTGATCAACTCTTGTCATAAAAATTTCCAAAGCAGATTCCACATTCTTCCTAGGTAACTTGTTCCAATGTCTCAGAACCCTAAGAGTTGGAATTCTTGCTAATATCAAACTTAAAATCACTTCTGCCATAGTTCAAGGCAATGTATTGCTACTGGCAAATTTATCCAAGGTAAAGAATGAGTTACTCCATGAAAATAACAATGAATTTGTATTTTATTTCTCTTGTTTCCTATATTCTTTTGGGAAGGGTGGTGTTGAGGATAGGTACAACAAAACTTGGAGGACAATTTTTTTTTTAAATTTTATTGATTCCCCTATGCCCCGCTCCCCCTCCCCAGTGCACTCATTTTCCAACATACCCTTTCAACCTAAAAACCTGACCTTATGACAAAGAGCTAAGCATTAACCTACCAGCCCAGAGACACATCTCCTGACATATTCCCCACCTGTAGATTTCCCACCTTTCTATCGTACGGATGGGGGTATTTTTTTTTCATTATATATCCTCAAGAACTATTTTACTTTCTCTCAAGGCTGCCATTTTCCTCTTAAGTTGCATTCATTGGGGGACAAAACAAACACTGATTATAATTACCTATATTATATCCCTTCTGACTATGTAAGCTTTCCCTTCATTCTTCTCTTCTTTAAATGAAATAATCCAAATTATGTTAGCCTTTCCTCAAAGGGCATATTTTTCATTCCTTTCCTCTGAGATGCTGGCAAAAAAATGGCCATATTTTTTGTTTGTTCCAAGGCCCTGAAATGGTCATAGTACCCTAATGAAGGGCTCTATATAATAAAAGGATTAGCTCATTGTTCCTACATACTGTGCTCCTATTTATACTGATAATTGTGTTTATGAAAGAAATTGGACAAGTTCAGACAGAGTATGACTCCACAGCAGAGCATGTAAAATACCTAAAGAATCATTCAGTTATTTAAAAGCAGGCTAGAGAGGAGATGGCTGGGAATGAGTTAGTTGAATTAGTTGAACCAAAGATTGAATATGTCAGATTTCTTCATCTGAAAGGCACTTTTGAGCTTCTTGAACTCTATCATCCTATGATATTTAAATCAATGGGAATAAATCTCACCATGTTGCTTTACAAAATCCTTTATTCACTTTTTTGTTTGTTTAGTTGTTTCAGTTGTCTGATTCTTTGTGATCCTATTTGGGATTCTCTTGGCAGACACTGGAGTGTTTTCCCATTTCCTTCTCTTAGCTCATTTTGCAGATAAGAACCTGAGGAAAACAGTAAGTGACTTGCCCAGGGTCACAAAGCTAGTAAGTGTTGGAGGTCAAATTTGAATTCGGGTCCTCCTAACTCCAGGTCCAGAGCCCTATCCACTGTGCCACATACTTTGCAACCTTAATAAATGTAAATGTTTATTATAGCAGCATTTTTGTAAACTGTTCTAAACAGAGTGGAGCTAAAAGTGTTTTTTATCTTAGCAGTGACAATAAATATATTATCAGAACAATAAATTTTGCATTAGCAGTTAAATTTGGGTTGTCATTGTTTCATTCTACTTTTAGATAGAAAATGTAATTGAAACATGGGCACAAAAATACAAGAAAAAAGAGAATCTGAACTATTTGTGTTGTTTGACTAAAAAATACCTGCTTTATTTATCCGTTTATTTAATTTAACCTCAATACTTTTAAAATATTATTTTCAAAATAAATGATGAATTACTAATTGGAGTCGAGTTTTACTCCTTAGATTCCCTCTCCCTTGCCTCACGCCACTCCCTCCCCCACCCCCCCCCCCGACCCCATTGATTCATTGTTTGATTTTGGAAATGCCAGGCTCATTGGTTGTTTCTAATATTTGTAAAATTTTGAAGAAGTAGCAAATAATTTTTCATCAGGTAGTGATTCTTAAACATCAAATCCTTTGAATCATGGTTGGTCATTGCATTGATCATTGATTGGTTGGTTGTTCTTTGTTCTTGAAGAGGACCAAAACAACATCACTATGCTAGAGTCAAGTTTCAGTTGTGTCCAACTGTGACTGATCAGCCCAGTACAAGCTTGGAATGCTCTACCATAGGTCGGGCACCAATAGCCCATATGAATATTTGGGCTGGATTCTCTAACTCTGTGCCTCCTGCATTTCCTTTGAGCTGCTTCAATTCTCCTTTGCTCATAGAGCACAGCACCTTCTCTAATGTGGGCACACCATGCTGAGCGGTCCTATACCAGTGTCTCCCATATTACATAATCAATTCCAAAGTTCTCAAGAGACACCTCAAGAATGTTCTTGTATCATTTCTTCTGACTACCATGTGAACGCTTACCCTGTGTAAGTTCCCTATAAAATAGTTTTTTCGGCAAGTGTACATTTTGCATTTGAACAATGTGACCAGCCCATCAGAGTTGCACTCTCTGAAGCACAGTTTGAATTCTTAGCAGTTTAGTTCAAGCAAGGACCTCAGTGTCTGGTACCTTATCCTGCCAGGTGATCTTCAGAATCTTCATAAGACAACTGAAATGGAAAGTTTGTTTTTTTCCTGGCATGGCACTGGTAAACTGTCCAGGTTTCACAGGCATACAACAATGAGGTCAAGGTAATGGCTCTGTAGACTTTCAGTCTGGTGGTCAGTCTTTTCTCTCCCATGCTTTGTTCAGAGCCTCCCAAACACTGAGCTTGTTCTGGTAATGCATGTGTCAACTTCATTTTCAATGTGTACATCCCTGGAAAGTACACTGCCAAGGTAAATGAACTTAATCTACAGCATTCAGAACTTCTCCATTTTCTATAACCAGTGGTTCCATGTATGGACAGTGTGGTGGTGGCTGATGGAGCACCTGTGTTTTCTTGGTGTTAATTGTTAGGCCAAAATGAGCACAAGCATTGATTGTGCAACAATTGATTGAGCAACAAGAATTGATCCAGACTTTGTTGTACCTCAGCTTCAGAGGCTGCATTGAGTGTATAATCATCTGCAAACAGAAAGTCATGCACCAACATTGCCCCCACTTTGGTCTTGGCTTGTAGACAACATGGCCGAAAACCTCATGCTAAGAAAGAACAGGAGGAGGAGCACAGCCTTGTTCACTCCATTGATAACTGGGAAAGCACAGGAGCATTGACCATTATTCAGAACCAGGGCAAGCATGATGTCATGAAATTGATGTACAATGCTGATGAACGAACTTCTCCAGGCAACCAAAGTTTGACATAATTTTCCCCAAGTCCTCACGACTTACCATATCAAAGGCCTTGGTCAGATCTACAAAAATCTCCTCACAAAGGCATTATGGGAGACAGGGGATTTGCAGAAGACTTCAAATGGAAAAATAGGCATGAACAAAGGTCTCTTTAAGTTTTAGCAGTAATAATTTCCACTGTTTGAACTAAGACAGCAGAATTTCTTGTATTCAACACCTGCATAGTCAGGCAGTGACCAGCAGAATTCCATAGCTATGACAACTGTCTAGAGACCTAAGTACTTGGCTTTTTAGCTTGCATGCCTAAAAGCCATTTAAATAAAAGAGGCTTTCCTAATTAGATTCATGGAAGCTTCCATCTGGATTGAACCAGTGATGCCAGAGAACTCCTCTACATGTTGATTTTTGCTGTTTTATTGTTTCTTTTTAAAAAATCTGTACTTAGCAAACACTAAATAGAATAAGCATCGACATATACACAGTAGAACTGAGAAAGAGGATTGTACATGAAACTACAGATCTCTATTATGTATACAGTAGCTTGCTTTTCTTTTAAAATATATAATAAGATCAACTTACACCTTTCAAAACTATTCTGCTTGTTTGTCATTTCTGACCTTCTTCTGTTCTTTTCTCTCCATTAAAAAAAAGATGTTCCCGTCTTTCCTTCTTTCCTTCTAATCTACAGCATTCAATACTTCTCCATTTTCTATAACCAATGGTTCCATGTATGGACGGTGTGGTCGTGGCTGATGGAGCACCTGTGTTTTCTTGGTGTTAATTGTTACGTGTTAATTGTTAATTGTTCCTTCCTTCCTTCCTTTCTTCCTTCCTTCCTTCCTTCCTTCCTTC